>NC_054405.1:20480562-20782807 GCF_017976425.1 Toxotes jaculatrix | reverse complement strand
TCTCTCTCTCTCTTTTCCTCTGGTGGCATACGGCGGTTCAGTAAGTGTGGAGGTTGATTGTGGACAGGTGAGTCTGGGGGACCCTGTACATTTTTTTTGCAGCACACAGGAATTTCCTTGTTTAAAGACACTAGGTTATTGGTTGGTGCCACCCCCTGTATTTTGTTTTCTTTATCTTTTTAGCTAGCTCAGCCAGGTCTTTTGTTTCCTTTGTTTTCTTAGAGTAGTTTGTAGTCTAGGCCTAGTTTTATTGTAACTCTTTTGGTTTTCTTTGGCACAACCTCTGGTCCACATCTCCCCCACCTTTTCTGTTTTGTTTCAAGGTCTATGTGTTGAATAAATTGACGCCTGATGCCACCGATACTGACTCTCCCTCAGTTCTTTGGTTGCTTGCTGTTACATACCTAAAACCCCTAGCTTCCACCGATTAAGGTTGTAACACAAGTGGGGGCTCGTCCGGGATCTCTTTTCCCAGAGTCAAACCAACCAAAGAATTTTGAAGAGTCCTTGTAATTTGGTATTTCAGTAATTTGTGTAAGAAGGATGTTTGACTTACAGGACTTCATTGATAATCCTTGCATCGAAAAAGTTGGTTTATGTCGCAAAGATGATTTGCTTGGTATTGCAGCTCATTATGGCATCTCTGTTCAGAAAAGTAGTCTTAAAAAGGAAATAAAAAAAACAATAGTGGAAAAACTTTCTGAGTTGAAGGTTCTGGTTGTTCCTTTTAACCCTGTTTCAGCTGAGTTAGGGGAGGATGTTGTTGGTCTAAGTGTTTCCTCTCTTCCTGATGGTAAAAGGGAACGGGCTGTACATGACACACCCCGAGGTGCCAGGATTGAGAATGAAGCTGCTCCAGCTACTTTGCCTCGTTTTGACCCTTTTTCCCCAGGGTCATCTGGCTCGAGTTCAGATGCAAGGGTCAAGGTCAGAATTGCTCGTCTCCAGCTTGAAGCACAGGAAAAGGAGAGGGTACGTAGAGCAGACTATGACCTTAGACTACAAGTTCGCAAGTTGGAGATAGAGGCTGAAAAGGAGGTTAAGTTGCGCCAGCTTGAATTGGAGGCCATGAAAATTTCATCTGGGCAGATTTCACAAGGGTCTGACAATTCTGTATCTCCACTGGTCCTAACAAAGTCAAACTTTGACGTGAGTAAGAATATTTCCTTGGTGCCCACATTTCGGGAGGCTGAGGTTGACTCCTATTTTACAGCATTTGAAAGGATTGCTACAGCACTAAACTGGCCTAAGGAGATGTGGCCTATCCTGCTTCATTGTAAGCTCATAGGTAAGGCACAGGAGGTTGTGTCTTCCTTGTCTTTAGCAGACAGCTTGCATTATGATGTGCTTAAGGAATCCATACTGCGTGCTTATGAGCTGGTTCCAGAGGCCTACAGACAGCGATTCAGGAACCACAGAAGGTCCAGTGGGCAAACCTTCGTTGAATTTGCACGAGAAAAGGGAATTCTATTTGATAAATGGTGTGCTTCTAGTGATGTTGGGCATGATTTTGATTCTCTTCGACAGCTAATGCTCTTGGAAGACTTTAAGAGTTCATTGCCAGAGAAAATGGTGGTATTCTTAAATGAACAAAAGGTTAACACGTTGTCAAAAGCAGCTGTGCTGGCTGATGAATTTGTGTTGACACACAAAAATGTGTTTTTATCTTCTCGCCCAGACAAAGTTCCTATGTCCCGTCCGGTGGGGTCTAGTTCTGGTCACCCTCCTCTTGAAAAGGTTGAAAAGGTTAGGGGTCCATCGTCACCTCCCCGTGCAGAACGTGAGTGCTTCTACTGTCATAAAAAAGGTCACGTGATCGCTGATTGTCTGTCATTAAAGCGTAGACAACCCTCCAATCTCCAACAGCATAAGGCTGTGAACTTGATTAAGACTGTCAGACTTCCATGTCCGGACAGCTTAGAACCAGCAGCTGAGGACAACAAGCCTGACCCCTGTTTCAAGCCTTTCATTTCTGAGGGCTTTGTCTCATTAAGTGGGGATCCAACAGATCAGCAGCCAGTAAAAGTCCTGAGAGACACAGGAGGATCCCAGTCCATTCTCCGTGAAGGTATTTTATCTTTGTCACCTATGTCATATTGTGGCTCGAGTGCAGTTGTTCAGGGTGTGGGGATGAAATTTGTCTCTGCTCCATTGCATAATATACATCTTCAGTCTCCTTTGGTCAGCGGACTCTTTAAAGTTGCGGTCCTTCCAGCTTTACCAGTAAAAGGGATTGACTTTATTTTGTGCAATGATTTAGCTGGGGGTAAGGTCGTGCCGAGTCCTGAGGTTTTAGACAACCCTGATTCAAGCCCAGGGACGGACATGGCCCAAGAATACCCTGAGATCTTCCCAGCGTGTGTGGTTACCAGGGCCCAATTGAGGAATAATGACCTTGATCTGTCTGATTCTTTTCTAGTTACAGGGCAGACCCCTGACAGCCACTTGACTGAGGCAGAGAGCCAGCCTGATCAGTCAGTGTCACCTCTCTCTAGTGTCTGTGATGCACAGTTGCCAGCCACCCGACAAGAGTTTATTGCAGCCCAAAACAATGACATAACTCTCTCCAAATGTCTCTCTTCTGTTGTTGAGCAGGAAGAGGCTCAGAAAAAGAAGGTGGCTTACCTTCTTGACAGTGACTTGTTGATGCGTCGCTGGGCTAGTGAAGACTGGAGCGTGACTTACCAAGTAGTTGTGCCTACAATCTACCGCACACAGGTACTCTCCTTAGCTCATGACCACCCTTGGTCAGGACACATGGGCATTACAAAAACTTATCAGAGAGTCCTTAAACATTTCTTTTGGCCAGGACTCAAGTCTGATGTTGTTAACTACTGTCGTTCCTGCCATGTATGCCAGGTTGTCGGCAAACCTAACCAGGTGATCCCCCCCGCTCCCTTGCATCCCATTCCAGTGACAGGTGAGCCGTTTGAGAAAGTGCTCATCGACTGTGTGGGGCCACTGCCAAAAACTAAAGTTGGGAATCAATTTCTGCTAACCATTATGTGTGCCTCTACTAGGTTCCCCGAGGCTATACCTTTACGGAAGGTTACAGCTCCAGTTATCACCAAGGCATTGATGAAATTCTTTGCAGTGTTTGGCCTGCCAAAAGTGGTTCAGACTGACCAGGGCACAAATTTCAAATCAAAAATGTTTGCTCATGCCCTCAAAACCTTGGGCATTAGACATGTGACATCTAGTCCTTACCATCCAGAAAGCCAGGGGGCCCTGGAGCGATTTCATCAGACAATGAAATCTATGTTGCGCAAGCATTGTCTTGGGACTGAGAAATCATGGGATGAGAGTGTCCCGTTTGTGTTGTTTGCTGCCCGAGAGGCTGTACAGGAGTCCATTGGATTTAGTCCGGCTGAGCTTGTCTTTGGACATGAGGTTAGGGGTCCATTAAAGGTCCTCAAAGACCACCTAAACACGCCTGTTAAGGAGACAAAAGGTCTCCCAGAGTATGTTGCTAACCTCAAAAGTCGTCTCCAGCAAGCCTGTGCGTTAGCAAGGGAAATGTTAACCTCTACACAGAAGAAGATGAAGCAGCGCTACGACCAAAAGGCAGTTGTCCCTTCATTCCAGCCAGGGGACAAGGTTTTGGTATTTTTGCCTGTGCCTGGGTCAGCTCTTTCAACCAGGTTTTCTGGTCCTTATGTTGTGGAGAAAAAGCTCAGTGACACCAATTATGTCATACAGACCCCTGACCGCAGACGAAAGACAAGAGTGTGCCATGTGAACATGCTGAAACGTTATTATACCAGAGAGACTCAGGGTGAATCATCTCCCCTCCCTTTGGTGGAGGCTGCTCCCTCACCGGTGGCGGTGTTTTCCAGTGTCTGTCACCTTACTGATGATGGCTTAGTGATGCGCCATGCCACGCCCCAGGGAGCCAGACTGAGTAATAGTGAGATCCTATCAGACTTGTCCCATTACTTGGCTCATCTTTCAAATGACCAGAGTAAAGATGTTGAGCAACTTTTGCATGACTTCCCGAGCTTGTTTAATGATATACCCTCCCAAACTTCTGTCATCACACATGATATTGTCCTGTCTAACCCTACACCCATTAAGCAACATGCTTATAGGGTGAATCCAGTAAAAAGGGAGATTATGAGGAAGGAAGTGGACTATCTTGTACAGAATGGCTTTGCGGTGCCAAGTTGCAGCTCATGGAGCTCTCCCTGTCTGCTGGATGCCAAATCTGATGGCAGTCCACGATTCTGTACTGACTTTCGAAAGGTTAATGCTGTCACAGTTACAGATGCACACCCGCTGCCACGGATTGATGAGTGCATCGATGAAGTTGGGCCGGCGTTATTTGTGAGCAAGTTAGACATGTTAAAGGGGTATTGGCAGGTTCCTTTAACCCCCCGTGCATCTGAAATTTCAGCTTTTGTAACCCCAGACAGGTTCCTCCAGTATACTGTTATGCCTTTTGGACTGTGTAATGCTCCAGCTACCTTTCAAAGGTTGATTAGCAAGGTGCTAGGGGAGGTTCCTAACTGCAGAACATATTTGGATGACATTGTGGTGTATTCTGATGACTGGCTGAGTCATGTATTGACAGTGCGTGAAGTTTTCAGACGCCTTTCAGCAGCATCACTAACCTTGAATCTTGCGAAATGTGAGTTTGGAAAGGGCAGCGTGCTCTATCTGGGTCAGCAGGTTGGTAGTGGAAAAGTGTGTCCTGCAGATGCAAAAGTGGCAGCCATTGCGGATTTTCCAGTCCCGGCGACCAGAAGGGAGCTGCGCCGTTTTCTGGGAATGGCTGGATATTACCGCCGGTTCTGCAGGAATTTTTCCTCTGTTGCAGCCCCACTAACCTCCTTGACCAGCCCATCAGGGTCCTTTACTTGGACGAAGGAGTGCCATAAGGCCTTCGAAAATCTTAAAGCTGTGTTGTGTTGTGCTCCTGTACTGTCTGCTCCAGATTTTTCCAGACCCTTTAAGTTGGAAGTCGACGCTAGTGCAGTTGGAGCTGGGGCAGTCCTTCTACAGGAAGATGATCAGGGCATAGACCATCCAGTGAGTTACTTCTCCCGCAAGTTCAATCAACATCAACTGAAGTATTCAACCATAGAGAAGGAAACTCTTGCCTTACTGTATGCCCTGCAACACTTCGAAGTCTTCCTGGGATCGGCAAAAAAACCTATACAGGTTTTTACAGATCACAACCCCCTAGTGTTCCTGTCCAGGATGTACAACTACAATCAGCGCCTTATGCGATGGGCACTCATGATTCAAGACTACAACCTTGAAATCCAGCATAAAAGGGGGTCTGAGAATGTTCTGGCAGACGCTTTGTCACGTGCTGCTAAAGTATAAAAAAAAAAAAAAAAAAAAAAAAATGTATGGTTCCAAACTTAATGTTTGGACTTGTAAGGGTGGGGGTGTTACGTGCCTGGATGGCCTGTGTGTTTTTTTTTCTCTTTTTCTCCTCCCCTGCCCTGCTTCACAGTGCTCCAGGTGCAGATTCAAATGATCCGGCCCAACCAATCAGCACGTGAGGCCAACTGATAAAAGGAGGGCACAACAATGGCTCTCTCTCTCTCTCTTTTCCTCTGGTGGCATACGGCGGTTCAGTAAGTGTGGAGGTTGATTGTGGACAGGTGAGTCTGGGGGACCCTGTACATTTTTTTTGCAGCACACAGGAATTTCCTTGTTTAAAGACACTAGGTTATTGGTTGGTGCCACCCCCTGTATTTTGTTTTCTTTATCTTTTTAGCTAGCTCAGCCAGGTCTTTTGTTTCCTTTGTTTTCTTAGAGTAGTTTGTAGTCTAGGCCTAGTTTTATTGTAACTCTTTTGGTTTTCTTTGGCACAACCTCTGGTCCACATCTCCCCCACCTTTTCTGTTTTGTTTCAAGGTCTATGTGTTGAATAAATTGACGCCTGATGCCACCGATACTGACTCTCCCTCAGTTCTTTGGTTGCTTGCTGTTACATACCTAAAACCCCTAGCTTCCACCGATTAAGGTTGTAACACCGTGTTACATTCATTTTTGAGGTGTTTAATGTGTATGTCAGATACAGTAGAAGCTTATGCTGGATGATGAATTGGCTCAAAATGGCTGCCAAATAACTCACTAATGGAATATGGTGCCAAATAATCTAAAAGATGCATTGATTCAGATCAAAGTAAGAATGATATATGGCCAGCCCTTTAAAAATAATAGCACATTTTCCTTCACTGCTCCCAGTAGCTGCTGAAGCTATTTAAAGTTGGCTTCGTCTTCCCTACTTTCCCAATCATTCTCCATCTCCCTCCATGACTCTTCTACAGATGTCATTAACAAACAAACACTCACTATACAGCGAACCTCAAAAGCTACCTCTTCTCATCAGCATTCTATGTACCCAACAGAGGTTTGTTAAGTTTATAAGGCAACAATAAACATTTATGATGTCCGGCTTGTGTGCGTTTGCCGCTGCACACTTTGCTGTGTCAGGATGTCTGGAATTGGGCTTATTTTATGCGAGCTACAAAGGGAGAAGTGCTGCAGCTACAAACAGTGTTTATTGTAAGCTGAATAAAAATGCACCTTGTCCTCTCAGAACATTTAAACTGATATCTGAGCTGCAGCTGCTTAGCCAGCGGAAGTAAGCTTAGAGAAACACGAAAGACCGAGGGTGTGAAAGGAAGAAGACTGAAGCGTCCTCCTTTGTCATGCTCTGCTGGAGGTGAATTATATGAGTGTGTACGTGTTTCAGTCGGTTCACCTGCTCTTCACAAAGCCAAAACATGACACTGAAGCAATCCCTTGTGATCCATCATCGTTATCTGTCAAGCTGGTACATATTGGTGGAATGGTGACGCTGGCCATCCATCATGGTTACGCAGCAGCTCTATGTCAAACGAGTGCGAGTGCAATCTCCTTTTAGGGGTCTTTTGTTAACAGAGGATTTGGATTTGGCTTATAATCATCTAAACCGCTTCTCAGGGGCATCTTTAATTATCATCTTTTACTCTTTGAAATTAATTTTCTTCTTCTTATGCTCTTTTTATGCTAACCTAACTCAACCACTTTATCCAGTCATTGTGAAAACAAATGAGTAAATTTGTCTTCCAGATAAACTGTGAGGAGTCTGAGCTTTTTTTTTTTTTTGAACATGAGCCTGTGCATGTTCTTTGTCTGTGTGCAAATACATGTACGTAAGCGTGAGTCTGTTCTGAATTGCCCTTGCAACAACTGCACGCCCACACAGATTTGATCTAAAACTATACTGAATTTCTGCAGTTTGCTGAAGTGTGTTTGTTAATCTACTTTCAGTGTGTGCGCTCAAGATTACGTGGTCACATGTCAAATGTCATTATGTTACAATACATTACGAGGTACAAAAAAGTAAAACAAAATACAAAAGAATTGTGTTGCTGAGGTTAGCACAATAAAACCTTTTAGAAGTGGCTAAATAAAGAAATAAAACTCCGTACTCAAAATATTTTGCCACAACTTTTACAGTATGTCATTATTAATTTGCTTCAGCTGCATTCTTGTTTCGCTCAACAGGAGCCTTTTAATCACAATTTCCGTTGTATTATAATTTAGCTGCAGAGTTCAAAAGCAAAGTACCGAACCAGCGCAAAAAGGCCTGAGGTGTTTTCATTAGGTACAGTACAGCCTCTCCCTTTTTGTGGTCCTGCAAGCAATTTTTCACCAACATCAAATGGAGTTATTTGTAAAATAGGAGGGAAACTTGGAGAGGAACTATATATTTCTAACCACATTCAAAGCAGGTGCTGGATAAAAATACACTAATAGAAAAATAAGGTATTCCTGCATCTTAGATTCAACCTCATTACTTCAAACTGTAGAATAGTTAAATACCTTTTTATCCACAAAGTGTGTATGTTTAAAATATCTGTCTATTACTATGCAAATTAATTCCATCAATGCACACTCAATGTCACAGTCTTAGTGTACAGTTAAGTGCACACATGTAGAGATTTCCAAACCACAACCAGCACATCCTTTAGCTTTGAACGACCATTAGTACGCGTCTGAGACTAATTGCTACTGTTATCAGTGGTTTGTTATGGGACTAAATCCCAGCAGTCAAACCGCAATATCGCCAAACAGAAAGAAAGCCAGACAGCCACTTGATTAGAAATTCCAAAAGCTCCCTTGGATCTGCCAATCAAATCTGTCTGTTGCCATGGCAACAGGAGATGCATACTCATAGTCAGCGGTGGGTCCTGGGCAAAAGAAGGTTGATTAAAGCGAAAGGCCTGCTCCGACCTTTCTGAAGCTCCGATGTGTGGCAACATTGGCAGCGTTATGACTGTTCTCAAATCTGATTTGATACCGCGTTGTGTTTGGAATATTTGTTTTGTTTTGTTTTTTTATGACTGCAATTCTTCTTCAAATATAGACAAATCATTAACAGTTAACAGTTTTCTAAAGAAACAAACACTATTTAAAGTATTAGTTATTTACAGGGGGAAAATAGAATTTGCAGTCTCTTCCTCTGCAGTGGACGTATTCACTCTCATATATATAGAAACATTTGTACCAGGGAGCTGCTCAACCTTGCTCATGATGGTTATTAAGGGAAGGAAGAGCTACACACACACACACACTAAATGCAAGTGTGTGTCTGTGTGTAGCATAAATGACCACTTTCTTTCCTGACATTATGTCGGTGTTGAAATGATGATCAAATAGCCAACTGTATTTTATGCAGTTTAACAAAGCTGTAATTACCTGACCTGACATTACATAAGGTGTTTCTGCAAATTTGCATACCCATTCAAAGCCATTCCATGTTCAGTTAGCTAATCAAATCTCACTGATTACTGACTTTATGTCCTCATGGGGTTGTTTTCAGCTTTAACCCTAAAACTGACACTGATGTGTCAATTTTAAAGGAGTAAATCTTCAAAAGTAGCTCATCTTGAAAAGAATCTTTTCACAAAATAATCACGGCTCTTAGGACTCAAGCACAGAATTAAAAGCAGTTCTCATTTTCTTCATGTAACTACAGGCACTGTAGAATTAAAGCAGAATAAAAATCAAGTCAAAAATTATTAGCAGAAAGTGACAAAGATTTTAACAGCAATGAAGGACAGAAAGAAATCTCTAACTAGTGTGAAGGTGGCCAAGAAAATTCATATTTAAAAATGCTAAACTCACATGCTTTATGTATTAATCAATAGAAGCCTTTATCTAGCGATGTCTTCATTTTAGAAAGGTCAATTGCATCTGTAAATCGCACTAATGGAGAGAAACAAGCTACCTTTCAGAGACCTGCTGATTTAATGAAATCCTATATCAGGTTGAGTCAGTTCAAGCTTATTTAAACTGTCTGGTATCCCACACAATGTCTCAATGGACATTTTCGGCTCACGTCAGCAGCAATTCCCATCCGAGAGGACAAGGAACTCTAAATAGGATATAATTACAAATATAAACATTTAAGAGATTTAGATTAATAGATACAAACCAATATAGGCCAATTTAGGCTTATAATAAGCCGAATATCATTATAAATACAGGTATAAATACCTATTGTATATGTAATGTAAATACAAGACACAAGATGTGATCATGGTATAAAAATGGGAATAATGGCACATACTTTTGAACAATCTTTCCTGGACAGCATTCAGTGCTGCACTCGATTGTACACATGAAGAGTGCCAGAAATGGTTGTGCAATAAATTTAAAGAAAAAAACAAACTAGTTTTTGTCGGTTTTTGTCAGTGTGCGAGAGCCTGACATCGCCGCAACGTGTTTAGATAAAGACATTGTAAAAAATATTCTTTAGATTTGTGAAGTGGCAACTGGAGTTGTGTGTACTTTTTCTGTGAGGATGTGAAATGATGATGTAAGAATGTTGTGCCAAAAAGGGATGTTTAGTATGTTTTAGATACTAAAGAAGACAGAGACAGTAAAGATAACAAGATAACAGACAAGATAACGTACTGTACTAACAGACACACTATATGAAATGTACAACAAATAAGTCAGGAATACTGTCTTGGAATCTCTAGTGGTGTTCATTATGAGTGTAGAAGGGAATTTTCACTTGTTCACTCTTTTTTCTGTCTTCTTACAGTGAACATGCTTTTATATGCGCAAACTATGTGCACATGTAAACATACCAAGACCTTTGGGGGTGATTCCACTGCACTCCAGCGGGTTGATGGCCCAGTAGTAGTACTTCAGAGTGTGCATCAGCTGCAGGACGGTGCCGACACGGCGGATGGTGGTGTAGATGGTGGCGGTGCCGATGAACTCCGATGAAAGGTACGTGTACAGGGACAGCTGGACCTGTGTGCACAAACATCCATTTACACGGTGCATATATAGTACGTAGGGTGCAAAGACGCTTACAAAAGTCGACAGACAAAAAGAAGGTGTCAGACGCTTGCTGGGGAGAAACAAATCATCTGCATGTGTTCATGGTGTTAAAACAAAAGGCAGTTTTATTGTGAAAAGATAGCCACAGGGGAATGAGAGGAAACCTCCCTCCAGCAAAAGCACCAATGTTTTCTGCTTTGTGTTATTTCTGATGTTTCTGTGCCTGAAGCTGTCAAGCATCTGAGGAGCTCCGAACGCAGTGCTGACATTTAAGGAGGGCGCTCTCCGATTGCTCATTTGCTGCCTCCCTCCTTCCCTGCCTCCTTCTGTTCCCTTTCTCCGTCTCCAGTCAATCCTCTCCATCGGCCATACACAGATTCGTGTCTGCGGCACACTCAAGTCTCTGAGCTCATTACAGTGACCAGGACGTTAAGGACCAGCCTTAACGAGGTAGCTCTGTTTAAGCGGATAAAATTAGCGGAGTGCCGCGGCCTGACCACGCCACATCACAGCTCATCTAGAATGAAGAGTGCACTCAGCTAACTTTAATGGCCCTCATTACATTACATTTCACACATTAAGCTGATGTGTTTATCTGTGTGCGGTTTGCAACAGGTCCATCTGCAGAAAACCCTGAAATTCCTTGATCATAGCACAATAGTTTGGGCTGCACTGCTACATCAATAGCTTGTAACAAACAAGCTTGGTAAAGACAAGCCGCTCTTTATTTTCACTGCGAGCAGGGAAGATGTTATGAGAGATGGGAGATGAGATCCAGATATGATTTCTTCAAGCGTTTCATTAAGTCCTGAATATGACCAAGGTTATTCTTGTCAATAATGAAGGTGATGATAACACCCTGAGAAGTGGAAAATAATAAAGCTCAGTGGGAGACAGAACAGTACAGGGGACGTAAGATTAAAGGATTAAAGATTTCTGTGTGTGTTGTGCTTAGTACATTTATTATGCTAGTCATGTTCTCTCATTATGACCCTGCTAAATTGCAATGTTTACTACCACTCTGAATTGTTTCACAGTGATATGTTAACTAAGGTTGATATGTTTCTTCTGTGTTAGATTCTGACTTTCACACTCTCCTTATTCTCCTGAGCAGGAGCAACCGTTTGCTTGAGCTTCTTCCGTCTTAACTCCAGCATGCCCTGGAGACTGCTGTACCCAAGAGCCAATCACATCTCAGGGTAAGAGGGGAGAGACGGGGAGTCAGGAAGTTTTGGAAATAAGAGCTGATTTGCCCAGCGGGAATGCCAGGAACACTCACATCTAATTCAGAGTGAGGTGGAAAAGAGGATCTACACATCTCTCTCCCGTCCTGGGCTCTTTTCAAATGTCACTTTTTCTCTTTGTTTTACTTTGCGTGTTCTGTCCTTTCCTTGCGTGATGTGCCAGCTCCTCCTTAAGTGTACTGAAATATTATTGTAAAGGGCCATGGCCATTAAGATGTCAGTCCCTCTTCCCTCTGTGTTTATGTTGCTTGCTTGTCTCAGTTTTCCTTGCATTCAAACAAAACCTCCTGTATAAGCAGAGAATACATTCTCTTCATATTCTCTTTTTCACAGCAAGGTCATGAAAACACACACACACACACACAAACATTTTCGGCAGATACACATATATAAACAGACCTTGGCAGGGGTGTGTATCCAGATGGCAGCGTTGAAGAGGACATGGTCACAGAGCTGTTTGAGGAGCGGCGCTCCATGAGGTAAACCATCCAGATACTTGGCGAAGGACAGGAACTGTTCAAGTACCGCCCTGGTGATGTGGACACGTGACGACTGGACAAAGGACAGGAAATACGAGTTGTAATTTAAGCAGACTGAATGGTCATACAGGCGTCTTTTTGTAACTCATGTTGCTGTGATTTTATATCTCAAGAATGCTTTGCTTCCTCAAATGCTTTAAAATTGGGAATTTTACCAAGACAACTGCATCCATGCAGTGCAGATAATACACAGCTGCTAAGTGCAATTTTCTTTGCACTTCCTTTCCTCAATAACAATTATGACATCATCAAAGATCAACAAATAGGAGGTTAATTTAAATCATACAAGTTTTATTTATGCTACTTTTTCAGGACATGCAGTCAACCTGCAGTACAGCCAGTGTTACAGTCTATAACTTTTGTACTGCATAGTCTTTGTTGCAAAAGGTATCAAGTAATTAATTTACACCAGCAACGAAGATGCTAGAAAATGTATGTGATATGAATTCATGTGATCTCTGTCTGTTTCTTCCCACATTTATTTGTGGCACTGTGTTACTTCCCACTGCAGTCAGAAAAAAACTAAACTAACATCTTATTTCAGCTGTACAGTAAATGCAAAATTCAAAAACTCAGCACTTGCTCACATGCAGAGTATGAGTGATGGGTATAAGGGCAATTAATACATACAGTAAGGCCCAATATAAGGAAGGTGTGTAGTTAAATAAGCATAAGAAAACTTAACCCTCGTGGTCTTACAAACCTTGAAAAACTTAGCAGAGGTCATGGTACTGGCTTTGCTCACTAAACAAATAAATTTAACGTGTAACACAAACTCCTCTTTGTGGAGGTCTTACTGACCTTCTCAAGCAGGTATCCAATCACCAGAAAGCCCTTCCCTCCCAGCATTTGCTCCTGCATGGCTACTGAGCTCTTCAACAGCTCCACCAGGAACGCCAGCAGAGTAGCACTGCAACATACACATCATGCACGCACATTTCAGTGATGTTCTCTATTGGAGTATGCAAGAAACCTCGCTCCATGTTTGCTCTCCTCTCCACACCCACATTTACCCTCTCGACCATTTATTTTTAACAAGCAGATGTATTTTTGTTTCTTGTCGTTGTCTTCCTGATGATGTTTGACAAACAGTGCGGTGAACATGATGTGGAGATCCTGCCTGATATGTAAGTGCATTAAGGCTCATGTGCTACAGTGGTATCACAACCAACTTGGAACAAGAAGGGCACAGACACACCAACTATCTAAAAGCTGCTCATTGCTCTGGGTAAAAACCACTTAACTCTAACTCACCCATCTCTCTTTGATCAGTTATTTCAAGGCTGCAGCCTAATAATCTAAGGTTGGATGTTCCAATGTAAGATAAGTGTCACACCTAGAAAATTCATCTTTTCCTGATTTTGCTCTTTTTTCACTTTGTATACCTTAACCTTGTTTGTTTCTGTCCATTTCAGCCGCAGAAGATGTTGCAAATTAAACAAAAACATCAGTATTTTTTGGATGTTTTAGCCGATTTACTGTACTAATGTTCAAATAATTTACAGAGTCTCTAGCACTTCTTTCCAGGCAGCTACTGAGTTCCATTAACTTTTGCAGAGCACTCACCACACTGTGGTGTCCACACTGCTGTCGTTGAGCTGTTTGTAGTCCAGCTGAGCGAAGAGAGGAAACAGGACCTGGATGCCTCCTATAGAGTGGATGGCACTGTGGATGGAGTGGGTAACAATGGCCTTCACATCCTGTGGGAACAGATATGGACTGTTAGTGCTGACACAGACCCGTATCACACTGTATGTACGCACAGACACACAGATAAAAATCACACTCTCAGCTACTGCCATTAAAAATTAAACAACTCTCATATACAGACTTAACAGCAAAACATCTACTGTTGGCCTTAAATATAAATACAGCACTGCTACAATTATGAATGGCAAGTAAAGCTCAAACCATGTGGCTTTGAGCTGAATATAAGATTTGAACGATGCACAACAGTTTCATGATGCAGTTTTGGATCTCAGTCAGAAAGATTTTAATAATGTCATTTTAAAATAAATGAATAATAAATTATGCCAAAACTCAAATTTTACATAGCACTGGAAATGGCTGTCTTATGCCAAACTAACAAAAAAGATGATGGCGCTACCTGTACTAACTGATATAACTATATACTGTAACTATAATACAATGTGATTCGCCTTCTGCCTTTTGTAAATGTGAATTACAGTAACTGCTGCCTGAATTGCTGGTGCAATTTTTGTACACTGAGCAGAGGAGGAGATTCTTAGAAATCAAGTTGAGATACAAAGAAAAACCATTAGCGAAGCAGATGATCACTTAAGTACAACTCCAAGTAATATCCTCAAAAAAGAGAGTAAAATTTACAGCTGACAGTCACAAAAAGGTTGTTTACTTCACACACCATGATTTAGCCCAGGGCGCAGTAGCAACTGTCGTTCATAAGGTACAATTTGGTGCATATTTTCTTTTTTTAACTAACATTTATATATGCAAGCAGAGTAAATACTTGAGTTTTCTCAGGGGGTGTGTGTAACCCTGTGACAAACTAGCTGGATAATCAGACTGAACTGCCATTTCATTTCACTTCAGTCATTCATTTATGAATTGCTGAACAAATCAAGAGATGTGGGTGGTGATTCAGAGGCCTGGAACTGGCGTAGTAATGAACAGCCACTCAGAAGAATCCAGCCACACTGACCTGCAGCATGAGTGCGTGTGGTGAGTGGACAAAGATGGAGGGGTTTTCCCTGGGCGATGACTCCAGGCAGAGCTGGGCATCCGTCGCCTTGGCGTTGTAGGTGAAGGAGATGGAGCTGGCCAGCTTGCCATCGTACAACACCTGCTTGTGGTGCTCGGCCAGGTGGATGTCACTCTCTGATTTAAACTTGAAAGTGCTCTGTGGTGATCAAAAAAGAGAAAGTCGTCAAAGGTCACGTGAGAAAAACTTTGAACCAGAGGGACAAATGACTTGACCAGAGGAAAGAGACGCGTGAGAGTGTGTCTGTGTGTACAAGTTCAACACCCAAAATGGAGTCTGTTTAATTGCAGCATGTGTCGTGTGTAAACAACACAGCATTAGCTTAATGAACACAGCGCTAACCCGGGCACTAATTCAATTAGGCCAGAATAAGAGATGGAGAGAGGGAGTGCATATGTGGGAGCGAAGCACTCGGAGCTCCAAATTTATCTTCTCTCTCTGTAGTCTACCAACTAAAAAAAAAACCACAAGAGTACAGACTCAAAAGAGTACAGACACAAACGGACACATTTGTGTTATTCAATTTCTTTGTATTTCACTACATTTTTCTGCACATAACAAAAACTTTTACCTTCTCCAGGAGCTGCTAAGCCTTTATCCTGCTTAAGAGGATATTAGCTCACCATACAGCAATACCCATATACAAATTCACACATTTAGGATAAGGGAACTGTGAAGAATTGTACGGCATGTTAAAAAAGAATGGATTTTGTTCATACAGATATTGTAGGAAGTGTAAATTGCACTGTTTGTGTGTGCGTGTACATCTATGTATAAATCTCTCTGCACAGGTCAGAGGGTCCATATATCCTGCAGCGGTGCCGACACACACACAAAGCCCCACAGACGAATGGCCAGCGAGCTGCTCTGCCACCCTTTTGCAGCAGCTCCAGGCAAGGGGCGCTCTCCCCTTCGAGCGGCTGGGTCCCCAGGTGCTGTGCTCAGCCTGACTGCACAGGAAAGCCCCAGGCTGCTCACAGACCTGCAGGCCTGTCTTGTTCTAAACCTTTCATCTGAGGTCTGCTGTAGAAAATGTGCCCTGAGCAGTTTTAACCATGCAGAACAAAATTTCACACTGAAGCAAAGAGCGGACTGCACAATGGAGATGCCTGAAGAAAACAGCCTCTTGACAGTGTAACATCCTTATCCCCATCCAAGAGATGAATGCAAGTCTCAGCCTTTAACTTTACTCCCTCCTTCCCTACAAAGAGGAATGGATAGAGACCACTAATCTGCATCTGAAACACACTTTCCTCACACACCTACAAACACATTCTTGCCAGCAAAACATTATTTGCAAGAGTAATTAATGGTATTGACATGGTAGGACAGCATGTCTAAGTTTGCATTTTCTGACTCTAGAACATACTGCTGTAGTGGAAAAGGAGAGCGGATGACCCGGTATTAAGACGATTATCTATTAAACAGCTGCGTTAAAAATCATATCCATTAACAGCAACCTAGTACACTACAGGCATGTGCAGGGATAATCAATCACAAACACAAATAAATTGCTTTTCGGTTTACTTCGAAGGTTAGTGGGCCCTCTGCACGAAAAAAAAAATACTGAATAGCCTGAATCTGAAATTAATACGCTTATTAAGATGCACATTTTTTGCAGCGTAAGCCCATTTATTGTGGTGCATTTATGAAGTGTGTGTGTGTGTGTGTGTGTGTGTGCATATTTATAGATGTGACTATAAATGTAAGCTTGTATTTATGTTGTGCTAAACAAGGAAGGCAGGTAGCTGAAAGTGTAAAAGAGCTATGCTGACTCTTTAAAGTATTAAGAGATGTACAGAGGCATTCAATAGGCAGCGGGAGTAAAAGAAAGTGAAAATCTTTACATATGTAAATTTTTACACTGCTGTGCTTCAACACATATGTGTCCCCCACCTGGTTTCACAAACAGCAATGAAAGCGACAACTGCCGCCTGTCTCTTACCTGACAGCTGCAGAAACGGCACTGGCCTGCAGTGATAACAGCACACCCACACCTACTCCATTCAGCTCAGCCTGTGCCTCTATGCATCTACACACAGTTTGCTGAACAAAGACCAGTACTCCAAAATAGGTGTTCTAGCATGTGAAATAAATGTTGGAAAATTTATTTTGGAAATACCAAATAACCATGCCAGAACCTTGTCTAAATAAAATATAAAATTGATCAAGGAATAAGTTAATAATATTAAAGATCTATCAAGTCTTTAGAGGTCAGCTTTTGAGACAATTAAACATGCCCTTTTGGTACCACAGGTACCAAGTACTAAGCCTGATACAAATCTGTCTTCAGGGGATATAATGCTCTGAAAGTTTAATCTTAAAAATGCACAAAACAAACAGACTTTCAATAATACTATTATGAAACCTGGCAAATACATGCAAAACATGTGCACGCAAAAACACACACAAAGACATACAATACAGGTGTCCAGATAGACATGGTTCATTAATTACGTTGTGGCCAGATTGTTGGCAGTGTTCTGCAATGAGGACATCTGGGCTCCTGATGAAGAGCGCAACCAGCAGCACACTCAACAGCATGTGAATCACAAGAAATACACAGAACACAGACGCAACAAGACCAAAAACACTGGAGCTTTCTTTCACCATAGCCCGCACAGGAAAACAAGATGTTATGTTGTTCTTTCATTAGGAGAGCATGGAAGTGCGGAACTGCACACACATACAGACATTCAGTACACACAGCGTGTCGGCCATCATGAGCCACGTCAAGCGAGAAGACCTTGAACACCCTCACCGTGCTGAAGGCTTGTGTAGCGGAGCGAGCAGAGTGTCTGTCTGCTTTTTGCTCCTCGTTATTGAACAGTAAGACAGTGGCTGAGACCAAGAGGCATCCTACAGCTTCACATGCACACACACATACACGCTGCACAGTATACATAGATACAGTTCTCTTCAACTCCGATTAGGCAAAACCCAGGAGCAGCTTATCATATTCACACATCATCATCGTCTGCGTGAAGTCATGGGAACAAGCACCAGCCTACATTCGCATTAAGACAGGAAGCTGTGCGACACAAGCTGCGTTCCACTGGTGTTCTCCTTTAGCTGACCGAAAAACCTGCGCACTCATCATTACAATGCCAGGGCCGAGGCCTGCGGCTTTGAAACAACTGAGCCATTTAATGGTCTCTTCTGGGCATCAGAGAAGCCCATTCTGCGCCATGCAGAGAGGCAATCATCTGACTGATCAGCCTCAGGAAAAGTGTGGGCTGTGACAGAGAGGGAGGAATCAGTATTTGTGGCAGAGAAACAGCAAATCCCAAGCATGTCATCATTAGGAGGAACATGTGAGAACTCTTATGTTATATGATGCAAGACAGAGAGTTTGAGAGAGAGGGGAAGGTGTGAAATTTACATGTATGATTCAGTGCTCCTTTGTGAGACAAAGCTCCTTCTCATGCAATCTATGTGTAAACAACCCTGCGTGTTCTCATCAGCGTCACCTTATCAGGTCTTAGTAATTGAAGCAAATTCTCAATTCAGTATATAACCTTTTGAAGGAGTTGCTGAAATACCAGCAGCTGTTCGCATACATCAGCGGCCTCAGATATTCGTGTAGTCTCATGGCGCTGAAATCTAGACAGTTTTGGACACCTTCATAAACAAGCTGTAAGTGGCCTGAGGCGCACAAGTCAGCCAAAACAAGAGGGAGACAGCTGGCAAAGTGTTACGGCATCTCGGCTGTCACCGATGCAGCCAGGCCAAAAGGCAGAGATGGTGATCTAAGGTTATTAGCGCTCAACACCCAATATTGTGAAGCCCCATTTGAATAATTTTTATTACCACAGAAATGCAAAGTTCTGTATCTAGACTCGAGGTTTAAAGGCAAAATCCAGCCTCTGATACTTCCAAAACTGCAAATTCCAAACATCAAGCTGTGATTTCCCAGGAGGTATATAGTGATAGTGTCATAATTTACTTTTTGTTGGGCCTCTTTAACACCAGTCTGCTTCGTCTGCTTTAATAAGGATGCATTTCTATAACCTCCAGAGAATCAGTGTGAACAACTAGTATCACTGCCTTGCGGTTCTATGCCTCCTCCAACTGATCAAGTTGCAGTTAACATCCATGTCCGCCCAGAATCAAATAATACATGTAGTGAAGACTCTAAAGGAATTTAATAAAAGGTATTAAGTGTATTTTTTGATTTGAGATATGGGGATATATAAATAAAAACTGATTTGAGTTGACTTTGTTAAGCTTTATTGTTCTTATTCTGCTGTGGGTCTACTGTATTAGTGTGTAAGTTCACTGAAGACAGTTGAAACAGCAAAAAGTAATGCATAAATTGTCGAAACAGCTAGCAGTGATAGTAATTGGATAAAAGTTGAATTAAGCAAAATTAACAAACAGCAGAAATAGCTAAAGATATCAAACAAGTGGTTAAAATAAACAGCTAAAGAAAAATACTTCAAATAGTTCTGATAGATCTGAAAGTAATGGATAAACAGGTTAAAAAAACATCTACATTAATGAACAAAAGTCTCTGCAGTGGTAGTAATATGAATGCAAACCTGATCTGACCAACCTAAACTGATACTTTTTCATACACTTGCACTATTGAAAAAAATATTTTTAAATACATGACCTTGTTAAAATAATAAAATACTAAAATCAAATGAACACATTCGGAACACGCCTGATGGGCGGAGCAGCACTTGAGTTCATAAGCGCTTGTGTGTTGAGGCCGGCAATCAAAAATGATTGATGGCCTCAACTACTTCAAGCCGAAAATGTGAACGGGCAAAGACGGCATTAAGTAACACTGACAATGCAATCCTCAGGTTGTCAGGATGTTCTGTCTGGCAAATGGTGCATGACATTGATGCGCTGTAAAGTGTATAAAGAATACAGCGTACAGTGGCTGGTAAGGTAATACATGGGCTCTGTCTCACCTTGTATCCTGGGCCAAGCTGGTGAATGGCAAAGATCTGAGCTGGATTGAGAGCTTCACTGAATACGTAAATGGCTCCCAGCTGACCACAGAACACCCTGTTAGCATCCGCTGTCTCTGACGAACCCAGGAAACACTTGTCATAGCTCTGTAAAAAAAAAACAGTAGACCATGAGAAAAAATGAGCTATATAATATAAAACATTTCAAATTTTCAGAGCTGTTTTGCAAAGGGGATTTGGGAACTAACATGTTTTAACATGATTTACGGCAAGTAAGAAAGGAAAAAGATTCCTCCTCTGGTGAGGGACATTTTGGAAGGCGGACATTTTTTTTAAGTGCTACATAGTTTATTTTGCGTTCAACATTGAACTAATTATATCTTTGCTGAACTTGTGAACTACAGGTACAAACCAGTCACAACTTCTCTGTCACAGTTTTCAGTTTCACAGCACATTAGCAAAGTTTGTTGATCTTCACAATTTTATAAGTCTCAGGAGTTGATTATTCATTTTCAGTCTCTGCTCATAAGTCCCTGGCACTGATGATGATGAACACAGTGGATGGTGATGAACTTTTGATAGCTGCTCGTTTCTAATCGCTCTCTTTCAACTTTGCCATTACCTACTATTACAGCCTTTCTGCCCCCTCGCCTTTCATCTGCTCCATCCAACAGATACCATTTATCACAATGAAATCTTTACTTCTCTGCTTCTTTGAAGTGATTAAATAATTTCTATCTTCAGCCTTTAGGACAAAACAAATCCTGATACCATCGGCACATTCTGAGACCTGTTCTTTCACTTGTGTACTGTATGTTTGGTGAACTGCGTGAACTTTTACCCCAGGGCCAAGGAATTTCTTACATAGAATAAAACTAGCCCTTGGTAATTGCAGCAATGTCAAGAGCCATCCGGTAAGGAAGTGTACTGAATGCTGTGCTGCCACAGAGAGGTCAGGCTACCTGTCCCCTGCTAAATGGAAAAATGGGAAGTTGGAGTTTGGGCGAGCTGCACTGGAACGAGGCCCAAGGGCAACTCTGCCACAGCTAAAGAATGCAGAGGGCAAACCTCAAAAGTTTGCCAATATCACGATAGGAGGGAAGTGTGAAGCAGAGCCAGGCTAATACTGGATTTCTGAGGCTGGTACAGAAGCCCTCATTTAGGAGGAAAACCTCTGATTAGAACATATGACTTACGGAAAATAATCTATTGGCAAAGATCAATCAAATTTGGTTGAGAACAAGGTTGTTGTTTTTTTTTTTTTTTTACCCAGAAGCAGTTGGATAATTTCAAATATCATAACTGACACTGCACCTCCGCCTCCTACGCTGATGAAAGTTTTTTAATCACCTTGTATGTTTTTCTGAATTCTTTAACGTAACTGTTGCGCATACAACAACAATAACAATGTCTCTGTAATAAAACAATATCAGTGCGCTTACATCATTGGTGTTGACATGCCAGGCCATATCACCGTAGGAGACCAATTGCCCGTTGACATAGCAACGAATCTCGGAGTTCCTCCAGCGGTTGTAGATGTGGACGATGCTGATCATGTACCACTGGGGAAAAAAAACAAAAAAAAAAACAAAACACATTCAAAAAGATGACACATCAAAACAAAACACAAATTCTCAGGCAACAACGCACCAAATTAACAACAGGGGAAGTTTATTATGTTTGTTTTCCTTTAGGCTCTTTTTTATCTGAACATGACAAGTGGGAGTTTCTCCTCAAAACTGTTGTGTTTTATATTGATTGAGGCCTTTCTGGTTTTTTTTACAAACAGTGCTGTATTTTAATTTATGTTACTTTCCTGTTCTATTGTGTTTTTAAATGTTCTTCTAATGTATTTCTTTGCCTTTTGTGAAGCACGTTGAATGTCCTCTGTGTATGAACGGTTCTGCCTTATCTATAATGTTTGATGTTTTTGTACATTATTTCGTACATTGGCACTGTTGGTGGCCAAATTCATTACACTGACTGGACTACAGTAAGGAAAACCTGTTGAAGCCTGTGGTGAGCGAAATGCATTGTTTGAACCTTTGCAACCGGTTATTAAATAAACACAAACTGCTGAAGAATACTGATATGAGCCTCCTGCTGTGCAGTGAATCATATTTTTTTTTAGTCAACTACTGCATGTTTGTATTAAGGTTGTTTTCCATCAGAATTCATGTATTTGCAATACTGAGAATGCTCACTCAGACGTTTAATCTCTCTGTAAGAGTCAGCCAACATGGACAAGACTACAGTGTGTTCTCATTCACTCACCAGAACTCTCTTACAAAGCTATCCTTTGCTCACCTTAATATATCATTAATAGAGTGCATGTGAGTATGTGCGCATGTGTGTGTCTTGATTAGAAAGCATCTTCCCTGGTGACAATGCAAACAGGTTCCCTGGAGGGGAGACTGAAATAGAGGGGAGACTGTGGGGGAAGGTGCACAAGCTACAATTCTGCAGGTGCACACATAGATGGGGAGCAGACAATACCACGCTCACACACACACATTAACACGTGCACACTGTGGACAAAATGCTGTGAGACATGGTGACTTAGAAATTGATCAAATGAAACCACTGGGAACTTTGTTAGGCAGCTCAGCGTTTCTACTGGGTCAGCAAATACTGCGGAGGGCCATCTCATCAAGTGAATGTGTGTGTTTATGTGTGCATGCAAGGGTGTGTGTGTGTGTGTGTGTGTGTATGTGTGTGTGTGTGTGTGCAGGACAGTAGCAAAATGCTGACAGCGCAGCAGAAGGGCAGTGTTTAGGTCTTAATTGACAGACCTTATCTAGCCTCAACACTCATAGTGAGTGCTAGGAGAGATAGAAGAGGAGAGCACCCACAAAATCCTGATGCTGTCTCATCTAACAAGTGGCACTGGATAACCAAACTCTGCACTACCTAAAAATTAGTCAGTTGAGTTCTTTTGGTTGCGCATGTGTGTGTTTTCTTACCTTGCGGGGTTGGAAATCGTATTTCACACAGTGCTGAAAGCCTTTTCCTTTCGACTTCAACGATGTCACGATGAGACAGTTTCCCACAAAGTGAGCGGAGTAACCTATTCCTTTACTGGTGCGAAAACTGCGGGAGAATCAGAAAGAGTTTCACTTGTTTCAGTTTGCTGTCAGTTCAAGATCCGTGTTTGAAAAGACCTCTTTCAGTGAAAAAATGACAGCTCTAAATTAAAACTGATGATGGTACTTCTTAATGACACATTGAGTTTCTATGTGGCTAAATGACGTTCACTGTGGTGGATCAGTAGATTTTAGTGAAACTGAACGACTTGACATTTTTGAATGGATATTTGTAAAAATCTGCTCAAAGCAAGTAAAAGCAAATATTTGTCAAATAAATGACAGTCTGACCCTGTGGTAATTTCATTACTGAAAACAAAGACAAAGTGTCCTTTGTTTTTATTGACTAAAACTAGACTGAAAAAAATCTGAGGACTAAAATTTGCACATTTTCGTCAAGAGACTAAAATAGTAAACAGCAGGCAAAATTAACACTGTGCTGAGCATGATGTCTGGTTTGATTTGTCTGGGTTTATTGTAAACGATATCACCTTTTGTTTCTGAAAGCTACCACCGTAATTGCAAAAAGGTTAACTGACAGAAGGAAATCAACCATTTTTCATAGAAAGGATAATACCTAAAGGAATCCTGCCAACCAAAATACAAGCAGGACACCTTTCACACCCACACATCACATTATTTAAGCTAACAGCAGTCACAAAGAGAAGGATTTTAAAATGACTTCTTCGCAGCAGCACAAGGGGTCCCAGATCACAGGTTTTTGAGAAACACTACTAATCCCCTTCCCTCCATTTTTCTCCATAATGTTTCTCTTCCCGCACTCATAACCTACACGTAAAACCCAGTCTCACAGCTAAGCTACTTCATGAAACAACAAGACGTCTAAAATAGGCCCAGAAGGATCACACACACAGCAGAACCAGAAAGCAGATATAAATCCCTCTCAAGTGAATCCCTGATACATGTTAGGAGTGCATACAGTGTGTTATCATGGCCTTCATGCAGCTGCGGAGGCCAGTATCAGACAGGCGGCTGGAGTAGCACCTGCATCTGGGGGAGGATGATAAGACCTGGGCCAGAGGAGAGGAGGGCGCCCTCCCTCTCTCACTCCTCGCTTGCCATGACAACCTGACAAATGGTTACTAAGGAAACAGGATTACATCCTAACACTTTCCACGATTAGAGCTTGTTTCTTGCGATGGTATCCAGAGAATATATGGATGTGTGACATCCTTCCTGTAGATGACTAGCTCCTTGATTCTTTAGCAAAAAAAAAAAAGATTCTGTCAGTAATGAATCAGTTTGACTTTGTCAGGGGAGAGAGGTGAAGGGAGGACAGCGCTGGTTAGCGTCACAGAGGGAAGAGGGGGAGGGAAGAGGCCAAGCAGCGGAGTAAAAGGAGTTCAATTAAATAAAAGGTCAAAGCTAATGAAGCTTCATAGTGGCTAACGGTGTGCACTTACAAAGCTAATACTGAGGCCAGCGAGGTCCAGAGCTGTACAACGAGCAGAGGCATCCACCGAGCAGCATACTCATAATGAAGTGCCTTGACATTTAAAGTTATCTTCTAATTCATTATCTGTTTATCTATTAACTTTCTGTCACTCTGGTAAGTTAAATGTTTATCATCTGGAGTTGGCAAATTCTGAAAATAGTAATGCTGTCTCTATTGTTCAGGAAAAAGTTGCAGAAAAAGTTTAAAGAGATCATTTGTTCAGGATTCTTAATCCTGTGCAGGAGGAATTATTATTTCTAACAATGCAGATTCGGCTATTGTGATCATATTAGTAATAAACCAGCAGAGCACACTTACTCTCCGAAGACTGAAAATCTTTTGAATTTTGGTGGTTGTGAAACTGTGAGGATTTGCTGCTGTGCTCGGTTTAATATTATTCTAAATTGAATATCTTTGGGTTTCTGTGCTGTTGGTTCAACAAAAGAAGCAATTTAAACACATCACTTCTTGATTAAAGCAACCCTCTAAACCTTTCTACAATCCATCACCAGGTGAAACTGGTACCTGTACAGAAATATTCGATTACCTGCCTTGTACAGTGTTGACAGGTACTGAAGGGGATTATAAGGCCTGAGCAAAGGCTCGCAGTCTGTTGAGTGCTTTCTCATACTGTGATTAAGTGCAGCACACTCTCCTTCAACCTGCGTCATTTATGTTCACTTCAGTTAGGTTCTTCTTGCTTTAACAAGAAAGAACTACTGTCAGCAAAGAAGCTGCATCTTTTACAGTCTTTTTTTTTCCTCTCTGTATGACTGCTAAAAAGAAAAAAAAAAAAAACTGAAAATGAAGAGTTTGAAAAGAAGCCCTTCCCCTATGATTCTGAAGGACTGACATAAAAACCTGATGTTTAGCACTCGTGTTTTGTATTTTTTTTTTCTTCCATTTAACTCCTCTGCAACACTGCTTGCAAACATCAACATGCCACCGGGGTCAACAAAACGGGCAAAGAAAGATTTATGGCCATTCGAAATACTCTAGTGTGGATTTTTCATTTAAATTCAGAAAAAGCACGTTAACGTTTTTTTCTGTCCTCGTATCCTATTCCAAGGATTTTATTTGTATTTCCTAATATGTAATTTTGTAATCCAGATGAATGGCGTTCTACTCACCAATAGAGGTACGGTTTGTCTTTATCCACATTGATGTTGTTGAGTGGATCCTGTCTGAACCAAGTGTTGATAGTGAATCCGTTCTGGTAAGGCCATTTGGCAATTGGCGGCAAAGCTATAGCCTGGGGGAGGACACACACATCAGAGCAGCTCTTGCCAATGTTTATAGCAATCAGTATGTCACTAAGTTTGTCATTAATATTTTTCCACCCTTCGCCTCACTTCTTGCACTGGTGGAGTAAAATGCTGATTAAGATGTGCTGACTGTAAACAAGAGAGTCTTAAATAAATTTGACTAATTTTTGCTAATGAGGCGCAGGTGTGTGTCTTGCGTGTTTGTCTTCGGTCAGTCTCACCGCCGCACTGCGTCCTGGAAAGTTGAAGAAGGTATCAGGACCGTGTCTCTGAGGCATCTGGTTCAACACCGACAAGAGCTTGATCGCGTGCCTTGGCTGGAGGAGAGGAGAGGAGAGGAGGTAGGACGGAAGGAAAAAAGAAAGTGATTGCCATTATGCCATTATGTGACAGATGCCGCATATCAGAGGCACAGGGGAGAGAATCTGTTCAAAAAAAACAAAAAACAAAAAAAAAGTGTGACATCACATCTCTACCACAACCCCTCTGGATCAATAACTCTTCAATCACCTCCGCCCTCCCCCGACAACACCTCATCAATACCATGGCAACCCTTAATCGATCTGTCTCTGGAGAGGGCTGCTGGGGGAGGAGAAATTGGACAAGACAGGAAAATAGGGGCGAGGTGGATGGGGTGGCAATAGTTATTGGACAGAGGAGGTAGGGAGAGGGGGCCGAAGGGATGGATGATGGTCTTGCTGTGCACCACTGATCAGTGACCACGGGATGTTGATGGCGGTTGTCCTGGAGCCTGAGTAGAGGGGAGATTGACGAGAAGGAACGAGGGTACACTGACTTAGCAAGAGACCAGACACCAGCCGCTGCCGAGGCATCACACAACCCCACAGTGAGCAGGGACGGCAGAGGAGAAGGTTGAGTCTCCTAAAACCCTCCTAAATGTCACTGTTCTGTTATAAAACATCCACTCTGAATCAACTAGCAGCAGGAAGCTGGGCCTATCAGCAAACTACAGGGAGCAGTTAAGATGAAGAAGACGACAACAAGTAGCACTATAAGTGGAATTTGTACTAAGCACCACTGAGTCGCAACTCCTGAATTAATCTCATTAACAGGTACTTTAAGTAAACTTGGCATTCTAGCTCTAAACGTAACCATGAGTCAGCAACTGCATGGCCTACCACCCACCTTTTTCTTCAGAAAACAATTTCATTAATAATGATAATAAACTTTATTCATACAACACCTTCCAAACCAATGTAACAAAGTGCCTTACAGGGGAAAAATTCACTATAGTACCAAATCCAGCAAAGACAAACACAGAGAATGAAGTAAAATAAAATCCATGGAAATAAAATAAGAGACACATAACAACAACAAAAATAAATAAAAGACATGTAAGAAATTGAAAAAAAAAATCACATCAGTAAAAGGTTTTTTCAACTACAGGTTTTGAAAAGTGATTCTGCAAGAACACAGAAGACTTTTCTAATTACCTGCAAAGTAATTCTGGCCAATACGTATTGGCAACCGCAACCAAACAGAACACCTATGTGCTATAACAGCTCACAATAAGCAAATAAGGGCCTGGCTATGCAAGAGTATAGAAAGTTACAGATAAGCCGATGTTCTGACCGACTGGAATCTCCATTCACCTGGCAAAAAAGTCTGACAGAGTGGAAGAAAGAAATGATCCCTTGAAGTAAGGTATTTACTCCAGTGGAGCTGCTCGGTGGTTAGTAATAAAAGATGGTGGTTCGATGCATGTAGAGTAAGTCTCTGGCAACATGGTGTTGCTGAAGAACTGTCTTCTCCACAGGAGAACAACAATTCTGACTTAACAGGCCATTTCATTCAGTGTTTCACCTTCACAGCTGATTAGTCTGTTACTTATCACTCCAACAGAAGTAACAGTCAAACCTCTTTGGTATTAATAAAGTCAATCAGGAAAAAAAAGAAGAAAAAAAAACGTGAGCTCAATTGCCCTTGTCTTGACATACACTCCCAAATCAATCCCAACATAGACACACACACACACACACACACACACACAGATACACACACATCCTCTATTATTCTAGTCTATTAACAGCCATTCCATTAAATGACATCCAGACTAATGACACACAAACAAACTCCTGCTGCATATTTAATCTAGTGCCAAATAAATTTAGCTCCTACAAATAATAACTGTAGAATAACAAGCATATTGGAAACTATGAAACATAAACATTTTAGCAGCAAATAGTCAATGTTAAATCCTGAGTCTTTTTTTCTATTATAAAAAGAACAATAACACAATAATGACACACTGTGTTATTAGGGGGAAAAAAAAAAAATCAAACACACACACAACTTACCCAGATGCCGTTGTCCCCCCTCAGCATACTGAAGAGCAGCTTCAGCTCCTTCACTGTGATGCTGTAACTAGCCATTACTCCCAGCATGTCCACCAGAAGGTCTGAGAAAACACAGATAGAGGCAGAGAATGAGTGTAAGACAGAAGAAACAAGACCACCTGAATGTGTGTGTGTGCGCGCGTTCTCATGAGTGTTTGAGAGTCAGCATTTGGATCCCCCTCTACTGTGAGTGTTGAGCAATTAGTGCAGTCAAAATTCAAGTGTATTCATCCAAGTGCTCAGAGCTCCTCCACTCTATACAAAATGCACACATCCTCGAATCTCGAGCAGAGTTGCTGTGCACAACATTGCTTAACATAGCGAATGCACCACGGAGTAATATCTTGCAGCGTTAGTATATATCGATCTTAATACATCAGGTAATGCGAAGTCAAACATAGAGAGAAAGTGTTAAATACTCTCAGCTATTAGCTAAACAAACTATGAGCCATATAATACTTTCGCTCATACAGACAACAGTAACACATTGTGTCCATGAGGTTTGTTAATTGTAGTGTGTATATACTGAACATTGCACGTGTGCTTCTAGTCTTTATGTTAAGCTCAGCTAATCACCTACTGGCTCTATTTCTTACATATTTGCACATTTTAGAAAAAAATAGGAACTCTTTAACAACCTGTCAACAACCTCACCAAGACTGTAAATTAGCTCTCGTTTAACGACTACAACATTTAAGCTGATAATTAAAGTCTACATTGTGTTAAAAAACATTTGTTTAGTGGGAATGACCTTCCTGTCTCACTGACTTTCACTTTACACAGCCACAACAGATCAGTGTGGATAAGGCAGAGGTACAGCACAGCCCTCTCAGAGTGAGGCAATCTGCTTACAAGGGTTCTTCTTTCCTATTAGGCCTGCTAGATATGAATAGAGTCTTCCCACAATATTTAATTAGCCAGAGCCCAGCAATAGGGAATAAAGCAGAAGGCTAGCTCACTGAGGTGCTTGGTATGAGAGGAAAGCGCAATACACAATGTCCCAGATTTTAAACCCCTAAGCTGTGTTTTTGGTACAATCAATCCATGTAGGTCATTTTAAATAGTTTTAGAAGTCTTAGAATCATGGCTCAGAAAGGGAGTCTAGGAGAATTGGCATTAAATTGATTTAAGCGGTGTATACTCTGCTGTGGTGTGCAGTAATAAGTCATACAAGTTATAAAACGCATTATCCTGCGGCGTTAGGTAGGACAGAGAGGACACTGGGGGGAGGGAAGGAGAGGACACGCATCATCATTAAGGGAAATTCAAGGCCAATACGATCATGTAAAGAGACAGCTGCTTATGTGCGGTTTTGCAATCAAGCCCACCATACAAATTGCAGCACACACAGAAACATACTGAGGTCATTACTCTGCTTCTGCTGCACCAGCGGGTTGCTATGGATGTCTGACTGCTGGGCAAATGCACTTGAACGCATGAGATAGTTTTGTTATGAAGAAAGATTCTGAAGTGAGTGAAACACATCTTCAACTGTGAAGTAACTCAACTTAAATTATTTTTGTTTTGATTAGTTCAAGTAAGAGTTAATAGTTCACATCCCCATGAAAAAATGGTTCAATTGTTGGTTCCAATAGAGTTTAATGTCACAAATGTTGTCATCCATCTAAAATATTACCCACAAAGTCCACCAAAATCTTCCCTTACCATTCTGCACCAAAGTCTGGCACCAAACATCGCATATGGCTTTCTCTCCCTCTCCTTTCTATGGTATTAGAATTGTTTTTACACCTACACACAACCCACGCCTGAATTCAGGAGTTTATGATCTTTGTGCGATTTTGAAAGGCATTTGTGGGAAAATGACTACCTGTCTGAAACCATCCCTAATGCTGAGAAGGCTAAGAATAAGCAGGAAAAGCAAAATTAAATAACAAACCTTCACAACACCAGTCCTTGTATTTATTTTATACAAGCGTGAGGGCATGTCACAGTTCTTAAACAAGTGTGAAATTGAGTCTCTCTGTCTTTCTACGTGCATTTCTTTTGCGCTTCTGACCCAGTTGAAATGATTTTTAGTTTTACTTTTTATGATTTTTATTTGCAATGAAGTAAAAAGGTGATCTATTTCTGATTTAATAATGTATTAAAATACTGTACATGATGCTAAGAGTAATTAATAAAAACCGTAGTGAATGTAAAGATGCATGCAAACAAATAAAAGCTATCTCTCAACATTATGTGTGTGTGTGTGTGTGTGTGTGTGTGTGTGTGTGTGTGTGTGTGTGTGGCAGCTGAGCAGTGATGCCAGAAATCATCATTTATTTATGTTTCACTGGAAATGTGCTGTGATGTTATTATGATCATCAATCATCATGTCTCTATCCATCAGTATAAGCTTCATTAAAGTAGAATTCATGGCAGAGCTGCTGTATTGGATTGCATTACCTTGCACAGATGTACCTAATAAATTTGACCCCTTCTTATTTTTTGTGCCTGTGTGTTCAGCGTATTTATGTGTATCGCTACATGCTCATAAATACACAGTTATCTCTTCGTCTGTCTGTCACTCACCCGCGATCATGTCGTCCACAGTGCTCATCTTGAGCAGCACCTGCTGGATCAGGCCGACCTCTGTGCTGGTCTGCAGGTTGCGCACGCTCTTGCGGAGGATGGCTGTGAACATGCTCCAGATCTCAGCCTGGCACGTCACCTCGCAGTGGGACAATAACTCCACCATGCAGCCGATGCTCTCCGCCTCCTGGATGATGAAGTTCATCTCCAGGTCAAACTCGCCACCCACCAGCTGGAGGAGGGTGAGGGACAGGGAAGATGAGGAGGAGGAGGAGGAGGAGGAAGACAGGAAAGGGAGGAAGGGCATGGTTTGGGTGGTAAAAAGGGGCAGTCAATGTAAAAGAAGGCCAGTAGTAGAGGTATTAGGTTGGAGGGGGGAGGAAAAAGGGGGGATGAAGCAAGATGGGAGGAGAGAGAGAACAAAGAGAGAGAATGATTTAGTGAAGCATTTAACCTTTTGTCTGTAGGAGAGGTAAGCCTGGCTTCTGATGGATGCTGATTGTGGTTAGGAAAGCATTTCTTCTGCCGGAGGCCACACATACTGCAACAAATAAACGTCCTTCATCTGCACACACATGCACATACACAACCCCATCTCCTCTTCTGCTCTCTCTCTAATGTGAGGAGCGCAGCACTCTCCTCTGTGAACTACAATCACTCTCAAAATATGGCAGGGATAAAAATGCCCCTGCTGCTCGCTCAGATACACATATAACAGTGCAAGCACACTCGGAAACACACACAGGCACTGATTAATACACCTTTCAGTCTCTGTCATCTCAGATAGCATTAGTCAGAGGATACCATACCTTTAAAGTCAAGTGCAAATGTTCTGTCTCTTAATGGCTGATGCACTATAATTACTTGTGAAAGTGCAGCCTTCATATCACTGTGCCTCACACACACTCTTGCACACTCACTCTTCACATCTACCACATGAACACAAGCATACCCACTCAGCATACTACACTATCCAGGAAATGGTAGCCATAGCAACCAACAAGCTACTGTAAGAGAACACCATTGAGGTTATTAAACCAGATGGAACAGAAACACGCAGCAGGTTATGAGAAAGCAGCAGACGCAAGATTACGAGCAGAAATAAAGACACAGGACAGGATAATTTGTGTCTGTATGACTGTGGCTACGGTCCTTGCACATGCAGAGAGAAGGAGACTAATGGATAAATCAAGTACAGTCAGTATGTTTCAAAATGAAATGAAAAGGCGAGAGAAGCCCTCTGCAATCCGCACACTGAAGAGAACGAGAGAATGAGAAAAGGTGTCGATGCCAGTGAATAAAAGGGCTGAGGTCAAAAGTCAAAAATGAAAACTGAATCTGAATTGAATTTGATAAAGGGTTTATTCTCATCAATTCATTATGCATGTAGTTTAAAAACCTTAAAATGGAAAAACAATTTGAGTAGCCTGGGAATTAATTCAATAGGACAGTCTGTGCACTCAGTGAGATGATAATATTTTTGTTTTTACAAAATTGTGTTGCAATTGTTGTTGTAATTAAAAAAAAACTGAAATCCAAAACATAATGAGTTCCTTTTAGGTTTATGTTTTACATGAGTGACAAGTTAATTTTCTTAGTTTGTTGCATAACAGAGGGAACGCATCACTGGCTTGAACATCAGCAATTCCTCCATCTCCATGACAACTGAGAAAAACTCCATCTGCTGATGAAGACTGTAAGATGCAGCTGAAAGCTCTACAAAAGGCAAGTAATTAGACTTTGAGTTTATATCTTGTCAAATAAACTTCACAGTTTTATATGTAATATTGCTGTCACTGCTACACGTCATAGACACATACACAAACACAAATGCTATCATGTTTCCTATGTCGCTTTCCATTGTTTGAGGTTTATCTCATAGCACCTGCTTCTTCTGCATTGGTTAACATACAAATTGGAGAATTAGCAGAACCGTTTATCCTGATGTCCTCAAATCCCAGTATTTTCATATTGGTAGTAGACGCATATTAATTTGTTGATTTTCTGGAAATTCGGTTACAGTTTGTGCTACATTTGGATGGAAACCTCGCTATGGTCTGACTTTAAAGCAACTCCAGAGGTTTAAATGCAACCGACCCCCAACACTGAAACACAAAGACGACTAAGGGCAAAGGATGTTCTTGCTGATGCTGCCATATATAATATTATTGACATACAATGGAACATTAGCTGCAACAATCATTATCAGCAGCAGCATTCATTACATGTTGGCCCATTGACAAACTTGTTCTCAGCCCCACTGAGACCTTTAAGATTAAGAGTCTTTCTTCTAGTTACTTTCACTAATGTCACCTTGTCATTGATCAGGTTTTAAACTTAGGGCTCTGTCATTAAAACAACACCCATTCAAGTGCACAGTCTCCATGCTCTTCTGTCTGCTGCTCATCCCCTCCCATTCAAGGGACAAACTAACTGCCTCTCGTTTCTCACTCTCATTCTGCCCCGTTCTCTCTCCTCTATCTCTCAGCGAAGTGAATTGATCCAGTGCACTCTGCGAACGCATTAGCACAGATTAGAGAGGACCCCCTGAACCAGGCATGGAATAAAAGGAGGAAGAATTAATTCATCCTACATCGAATTTTTCCCTCTCCTCTGAGGTTCCCAATTATAGAGCTCACTTGGGACCACTGCGTCCTACAACATCTATACAACCTGCCAGTCTGAAGATGCTCGATATACTCTGCAACAGAAGCTTAAGGGGAGACAGTGCAGATCTTTGTAGAAACTTGCTCGCAGATACACAGCAACCTGAACACAGAAACACACATATCCCCAGGGCATACCTACAACATGTAAAGCACGAGTATAATCTCTCTCTGCTTACACTTCCCACCCGTGCACAGAACATCACAGCAAGATGAGAGGGGTGATGCAAACAACGGCAACAATTTGAGTCTCGTGACCAACAATACAGAGAAAAAGGAGGGCAAGCGCAGGAAACACAAGTAGGAGAAAAAGAACATGCCCAGATAATTATTATCTCTCCTCCACCAGGAGCAGCATCTGGAAAGGCAGCTAAAACCTGGATGACACTGCCAAGAGCTGCCTGAACCAAGAACATCAGGAAAGAGGGACGGACATTCAGACAGAGACGGAAAAAGGAAAGGCTTCTGGGAGAAAATATTCTTCAAAATAAAAGCGCTCACATCAAATATATGTCCCCCATTTAATGTGGCTTCCATAAAAATGATAGATGCTTCAGCATTTCCGAGCCCATTATTTGCTCGAGCAGGGTTTTTAATTGATGTATAAATAAACATGCTGCATAAACGGCAATAAGGTTGATCATGAACAGCCTGAGCACACTTGAGCGCACTCGAGCACCATCATCGCCGTCTCCACGCACACGGACAAAAGATTACTAATTAGTTTTATGAGGGAACATGATTCTTTTGCATAAACACTCGTAACCTTCGTTCTCTCCTCCCCCATCCCCCAACTCTGTGTGTCCGTGGTGTCAAACTACTGGGAAAGCACTTACAAAGGGACAACTAATCACATCAATGAGCACGCACAAGAGGTCTTTACTACCCCAACATGTACCCTGGTGGTTAAAGGACATGCACACATAAACAGGGACTCTCATTATGCCACACGCCTCAAGATAAAGGGGCTTGGCAGTACCACCCCGTCTCCTCTGAGGCAATATGAGCCCTGACCTCACTGTCTTCTTGGCAACTGGTTGAAGACGTTTGTTTTGGCAGCATCATGACAGTTATTGCTCCCCAAGTGTACCGTTCATGTCTGTATACTCCATTCACAAAAAAAAAAAAAAACAGTTCAGTCAAACAGCCTGTCATCAAGCTTTTGCTAAGGAAGTGACAACCTCTTCCACGCAATCGATGTTCCTCTGGGTTTCATGAACATTTGACAGGTAAACACTTGAGGATGGAATCTGTTTGTGCTTTTGCATATGAATGTGAGTCTGCATATTATATGCCTACTGTATATGGAATATGCACTTGTGTTATACTGGAAATAAACAATTCAAGATTGCACAATATTGAAATATATTATTCTCCTTGCTTTATGAGTAGAAAGAAAAGTTTATTTCTTGCTGCAGAGCTCTAAGTATGTTATGTTTAACCTTGAAACACTTTCAGTAACAGTCTGAAATGTATCTCCCGCTAGACTTCTCACTGATGACTAATCTCATTTTGTGGAGTATTTATGGGTTTGAGCACAGTCTGTCTGCTATGCTCAAACTCATTTTAATGCATAATTTCATGTAAAGTATCTGTTCTGTGCTTACACACTTATGTTTTACCTTTCCTCTCTGTTCTGGGGTTTCTAATTCTGTCCTGACCAGCTTCGCAGTGCTGCTTATTCAGACCCTGAAGGAAGCTGGCACTCAGTTTGGCATCACTCTGGTCGTGTCTGTGTCGGGGAGGTGGGAGTTTGAGGAGGGTGGGGGTCAGTGCCAGGGCCGTCTTCACACCACAAAGAGCTTATATGAGCAGGCACCTCATACAGCCAAAACCAGCTCTCATAAGAGGTTGGAAAAACAAACACTCCCTCTGTCCATCTGACCCTTTCTCACCAGCCACGCTGCTCAGAAACAGTCCGCAGTTACTCCAAGGGCAAGAGGCCTTTTCACTGAGGACATGTCAGAGTAAGAAAAGCACAAGTGAACCAAAAACGTTTTCAGACCTAAGCAACAGCTTAGGTAACTTGTCCCTGCCTTCAAAAATGACCTACATAACTGTTATAAAAATGATCCATACGAGCGTTATAATCTGCAAGAAAAGATTTTTTTGGAACCACTTGAGGACAGCAAAAACAAGCTGTGAACAAGTTTATGTGATAAAATTGTGCTTATTTACAAACACATCAGTTAGGGAGCAACACTATTATTCATTCATTTGGAGTTAGATTACTGGCTACCTCGTGAGTCTAACATTCACTTTCTTAGAGCTCTGTTTTTGGTCTCTACCATCTCCTTAGAGAAATATATGGCTCTTTAGCTGCAACATGCTCTGCTATGTTCACCAGCTAGTCACTAACTGTGTCTGTCTGTCTGTCTTTTGATGCTGAGCTGGTAGTGTGCTGTGGGTTTTTAGTGCTTTTTCGCTGAAAACAGTTTCTTGTTGCGGCCTATGAGATTGTGAGAGCGGTTAAGTTGAGGTTCAGATAGCTAAACAATAAGCTGAAACTCACAGAAAAGCTCCTTGAAGCCGAAGGGAGATGCAGAGTTAGATGATATTTTTCTGTAGAATGAAAATGATCGTTTGATAAACTGTTAAAAAAAATATATATCGATTTTAGTCTCTGATTTCTAAGTTTCAGGCAACTAAAAGTGCTTATTATGATTGGGAAAATACCTTGGTCACTGTTAACAGAAACCAATTTGCTTCTGTGAGAGCACAGACAACATTTGTCAGACCACAAGATGTTGCTTGTCAGAAAAATGTAAACACTGGTCATTTTCAACCAATGCTGTCAATGTCCTGGTGAGGACAATCTCTGTTTTCCTGTATGGCTGAAAAAGTAGAGCAATTCACTGGGACTGTCAGAGCATCCAGTTCCCTTGAGTCTGCCCATGCTAAAAATACAGCATGCAGACAAATTTTCACAAATACTAGTGTTTGTTTTGCTCCAGAAAGATTGTGCTCACCAGGTCAAGTTACATAAAAATTTTAAAGACTTGGATGGATTTTTAAAGTTACTCTTTTGAGGTTTTGTGTAATCCAGTGTGAGAGACCAAAAGACAAAGACAAGAATAAAACAAATCACAAAACCTTTTCTGATTCAGGTCTATAGGCCTTTTTCACAGCAGATGTTTTGACTAGTGTGAAAAGCACAGGTGCTACTGATAACATTAACAATGGCAATGTTCTTTTCAAGTGTCCCTGTACAACATGGAGGTGTGATGGAGCTGATATGCATTATACCAGGACCTTGAAATTAAAGCAGTTAAACAAAATTCAGCCATCATTAATTTCATTATGTACACCTGTGCTTTTCCTGCTGTTACAAGTCAAAATGTCTTTGGTGAAAAAGGCTTATTTCTCACATTGAAATTACACACTATTTCTCACATTTGAAACAGTTGTTATCTCTTGAATGACAACTTTGCCATATGCTAATATCTTTTACTATGGTTTTATCATTGATTTTCTGCAAAAGAAATGCCATGAATTGTTCCTGGATTTAAAAAAAACACACCTTTTTGTTAGTTTTTTAAAATATATATAGCCCTTTAATTAAATGTCTGGTTTTGATCTCATTAGTTGGAATTTCAGAAGTGTATTCTGAAAGGCGTGACATTAATTAGAATTATTGCTATTTAATTGAAAACGATCTCTCACAGACCCACCACAGCCCATTATGTAGTGCTGTGATGGCACATCAAACAAGCCATTACGCTGGCTGATTACTATGACTGCCTGTTGAATATTGGATGACTATCAAGGCCAAAGCTGGCAAAAGAGGCACCTGTTGCTCATTACAGCCGTCAGAGATGACAGGTCAGAGAGGCGAGTGGACGGTCAATAGCTACCTCCTCTGCCGCTGCACATTCAATTGAGCCTTTAGAGCTAGTTTCATCAATATGCAACTTCAAAGCCTCTGGGAGTGCGCTGGAGAGGTGCGGGCATGTGTATGTGTTTGTTTGGTCAGTGTGTGTGTGTGCGTGTGTGGCTCATTACTCATTTGTGTCCCCTGAGTGAGCCGCGACCATTCAGTCCCTTTGTGTGCAGAGTGAGAGAGGAGACGAGAGGCCCATCTAGACATGAGATCACAGATTATACACTTAACGCTTCGCCAAGAGGGCTCAACGGAGCGCAGGAGAGCAAAATTGAAGGAGAGTGAGGGGGAAAAAAGGGAACTAGAGAGGGAGACGAAAGGGAGAAAAACAAACAAAGAGAATGAGCGGTGTGAACTGCAATGGGGCAGGAGGAAGCAGGTTGGACAGAGGAGAAAACTGCAATGAGAAAGTGTGTGTGTTTGAGAGAGTGAATGGGAGAGACGGAGCAAAAACGAAAATGAGGGCGAGACAGCGGCTGAATGCTATTGTGCTCTCTTATCAGGATGGCAGAGCGAATTTTATTGCCCGCAGCCTTTAGTGCTCCGATGATGACCATAGCAAATCTCTAAAAAGATATGGATTACATTGGGGCTAAACTGGCCACGAAACACTCAATAATCCACATTCTGTTTTCTGCATGACCTCATTTTTGGTAAACGGCACTGATAAGAGCAGCGGTTAATTTTATCACTGGCTCCGATTCACATTCAGGATAAACTTCTTGTAATCTTGGTTCTCCAAGGCTTGAGGCTGAGGATCTATGTAGGCTCACTGGCTTTAAAACAAGGGTGACAAGAATATTTAGAGCAAAAAATATACATATACATTGGCAATCTCTCTTATATTGAGATTCACTGAGGGACTAAAACAATTAGTTAATTAACTGATTAGTCTATTCACAGATTAATTAAAAATAGCAAAACTGCCAAACATTTGCTGCGTCCAGCTTCTTGGAAGTGATAATCTGAATATCTTTGAGTACTGGACAGTTGGGTATTTTGAGTACGTCTTTTTGGACAAGTGACATGTCCTGTTGGCAATATGTCCTGTTGGTCTCTAAATTATTTTGTGAAATTTTAAAAATTAAGTGATTATTTGAATAATCCTCAAAAAAGAATCATTAGATAAATTAATATTAACAAACTATGATGCTAGCTGGATCCCTAGGTTAGTAACTCTGGAAAACTGTTATGAATGTTAGTGTGATAGAAAGTGGGAAAGGTAAAAGTGGGAGAGTAGAGGAAAGAAGAAGTTGGGGATGAAGAGTTGCAATGGAAAAGGGTAGTGTAGGCGTCTCTGTCTCTCCCTCTGTGATCGTGATCAACAATGACATGTTGACTGACTGTAGCCTCCAGACACACAGGGAGGAGGGAGACCCATTTCCCATGGGCCTTTGTACCAGTGTCTGCACAGATGGCAGATGGGACAAGACACAGCCCCCACTCGTGAAACCCTATTCAGAGGAACAACGTCACAATCACACACAATCGGCACACACACACCCGCATGCATGTGTCAGCAAAATAAACATAATCAGCCATGAGTGTATGGAATATCTAAGAGCTGTTACGCATGAAGTGTTGAGCTTTTACTTTAGATTTTATAGGATGAGAGGAAGTGGAAGAAGTGAAGTACACTGCAGAAATCACAGCAGAGCAGTTTTAGGAAGGATGCAGGGAAAAACAAGGTTTCAGCACACACATCAGACACTGCAAAAATACACCAGCGATTACGTAAATCCACACTGGGGGATATAAAGGGTGGTTTAGGCCAGCACAGGCAAGGCAGGTTTGTGTGTGTGTGTGTGTGTGTGTGTGTGCGTGCATGCGTGTGTGGTAGCGGTGAGAACCAATAATATGTAATAAAATGTCTAAAAATGTCAGACCTTCATAAGGAATGTTTGATGTAGACAGCAAGTGCTTTGTACTGCCATTAAAATTGCAATAGGACAGAGAATGTGTAATCTTATTGTGCTGTCAAAAAAACCCAGTATCTCAGACCATTCTGTGGACTAGACCGCTATTTCAAATGTGAGTCACAACAGTAACATAAAGAGACAAAGGTATACGACTTGAGTCTGCTTAACACACTACAAAACAACAGTGATGATGCAGATCCCAAAAAGGGAAATGAGGTCTCCTCAGCAACATCAAAATGATCTGAATTTGCAAAGTCCTACAATAAGCAAACCACTGTACTCTTTAAGACTTGAAGTAAGTCTGCCATAACTACAATGACTAATATTTCACATGTACATTATGTAGATTATGCACAACAGACTATATTGCTTAGTATTTATTAGCCATGGTGGCAGCAGGACTCTAGGAATGGTGATGTCGTTGCACCACTGGTTGGGACTGAAATAGCCAAACAAACTATTTAATGTATGACCATTAAATTTGGCCCAGCTTATCATGGTCCAGAGGACCCACTGTAGGCTGCATTAGGCCTATATGTGTGAGAAAAAGCTAATGTATCATAGGAAACTGACAGATCTTACATCCAACCACTCCCAGTGATTGGACTGAGGCTGATGGATCTGTATAGCACCTCCTTTCATCCTCCCCCTACACAACACTGGTGTGTATACTAGATTTTCAATAACAAACTTCAGAGGATAAAAACCACTGAGGGGTTCAAGCAACCAACAGAAACTGAAACAACACAATAAATACATGTTGCGTTATTTTATAGGCAGATTGCATTATCCCAGCAGAGTGTACAGATGGCAGTTCATTATAAGCTAATACGTCAGCCACACACAGCAGCTCTATGCAGCAAACTCACTTCCCTCTCTGACATCAACACTGTTCTCATCACTCTCACACATTAGCCAACCAATCACAGAGCCAATTCAGAGAAACTGAGAAAATAACAGAGGAACAGAGAAAATAAGCCGGGCTAAAGGTTTGGTTCACAGTGCTTACCCGCTGCACTCTTGGATCAGGATTTGCATTTTTTTTTTCCACATACGAATTTGGTTGTTTGTTCCCTTAATACCATAAATATAGACCACATTTTGGATTGAAAATAACTATAACCAGCTAGGGTGCAAAGCAAACATGAAGCTACAGATGGCACAATTTGTAACATGGAACATAAAAGAAAAAATATAAAACCTGCAAAGAATTGCATTTGGCAACCAGGAATTTCTTCTCTTGAGCTTCCAGCCAGATGATGTGCTAAGAGTACGGATTATGTATGAACCATACTGCTCTGAATGACAAATGAGCTATTCTGTCCTTGAGTCATTTCATGCCTTAATTTGGCACACGGAAAAAGTCATGTATGCATAAACATAGTGGCCTATGGGCAAAGAAGGTTTGTTTTCAATCGGCTAGTGTGATCCTGTCAAGGGCACTGTGCAGGGAAGGTGAAGAAATTCCAATCAACCAACTGCTACCTCCAATTTAGCAAGTAAGTGTATGCTCTACAGTTCCATTAGATTCAAAATAAGGACATTCGTGTTCTCAGTGCCAAAAGCTGCACCCTGGGCACATTTTCCACAAAAATAACCATGAATGTGCGTCTGTACATACATCAAAGAAAAAAGCAAAGCTATTGAGCGTTCCCATGTATTGGCTTGTCAGTTTTTATTAACACTGCCAGAAACCAAAGAGGGAGAGCTGGATTAAAAGGGAGTGAGAGAAGGCGAGATAAGACAGTAATACCTGCTGAGATCTGTCTTTATGAAAGCCTCTAGTCTCCAGTTCACTGCAGACCAGTTCAGTGTGCCTTTTCCCACCTCCAACACCTGATTCAAGCCTTGTCAAGTGCAAGACTAAAACAAACTATACATACACACATACAGACAAATGCACACCAACACTCACACACGCTTGACAAAGTCAGTCAAAACACACACACATTCAGCGTTCAAAGGGCAAAAGCCTTCTAAGCAATTCATTGTAAAATGTCTTGGAGGTCTTAGTCATTCGCACATACACTCTCACTGAGTTCATCACTAGCACACTCATACACGCTCACAACAGCAGAAGCAGCGATTCACATGAATGACAGCAGGAGTAGAGAGAGGAGCGAGAATAGGAGAAGAGAACTGCAGCGATACAGTGAATCTTCCCAAAATAATTCAATAATAATGAGGAACCGTTTCATTAGCATATGAGCAGTTTGAAAAAAAAATATAATTTTTCAGAAGTCTGTTTAGTGGAGCGGGAGGCGAAGGAGCTTTAAAAAGAACAGAGAAGAATTAGATAACAGAGGAACACCAAAAGAGGAGGCGATCAAGAGACGAAAAGGAGACTGCAAGAAAGTGAGGTCAGAAGTCACAAACAGGGCAGACGGGAAATGTGCAGTAAAACTAATGGTGTGAGTGTTTGCTTGGGAAAGCAGAGAGAAATGACACCTCAACAAATCAAGATAGATAAATACAGCAGATTCTGCACAAAGGGCAGCTCCGGCTCTCCCTGCTGACAGATACAATAGAAATCCTTCACTAAGACCGCAAAAATTCATTGACAAACAGCCGAAAGTGCAACTGTACTAACTGCCGTGTTAATACCCTCAATATTTTTCAAGGACTGAAAGTCTGTGACAGCAAAATATGACTCTAACATGAAATTGAAAGCTGTGAGAGCTCCACTGTTTGTAGACGCCGCAGCAAAACAGAACCATACTGTTCACGACTGATAATCTCAGAAAAAACTCCAGGTCAGAAACACATGCACGTACATACACACTACAGGGATTTGAGGACTGCAGCCAAGTGATCACAACTCTGACTTCATCCAACTGCAGTTTAAAATGTCTGCCACCTGATTGGCCAAAGAGGCTTAGTAACGGATCTAGCAATAAGCCTTGTCACATGCTATTGGACAACAAACAAAAAAAACATTTTTTCCTTTTTGCCTTACAGAAAAACACACACGATACTCTCTCTCTCACATACACACACGTTACTAAACACATTGTTTACAGATTGACATAGCTTTCACAATCACCAAACCACAGCAGATCATAAACACCATCTGAACGTCTGATTAAAAATTCAGTTTGAGTTAAGAGGTGGTCAGACATATTATAGAAAATAACAACTATAATCTTTTGTTGTATAAAGAGCGAAAAAAACTGGCATGAGGAGGAGGTCGGGGTGGATGGATGGATCAACAAAACAAATGACTTTGACATGGGAGAGCGCTGTGCATTTCCCATTTGAAACCGATGGTCATCATTGCTTCTTTTGACCATGATGGGTCCACAACTTTAGCTAGGTGTTTATTATTGTAACCATGACGATGAAGGTCCTCTAACCTTAATGCAGTTCTTATTTTAACCCAAACCATGATCTTTACCTAAACCTAACCAAGCAGTTTTTATGCCTAAACCTCACCAAAGAGTGATCATTCTGCAAGCTTAAATGTGAACTTTATATTGCAACCATGACAACCGAAGTCCATTATGCCTGCTGCCATCGGCGTGCTATTGCATGAGAAGCTGCTGTGGGTCGCCACAGAGGGTAGGGACTACCCTCTGTAGATCTATTTGGATCTATTTGGTCATTATGGTTGAAGGACATATTGTTTTAACTGTCACTATAAGGGGGTTAGAGTTTTGAATTTAAATTCTGTGTATATTCCCTGCAAAGAACATTTTAGCATTTAAATTTAGTGACAGAAAGTACGTGGTTGAGACTAACAGTGTTGGAGAATTGCTTAGAATCATGCCCCCCAGCTAAAATAATAATCCACTGAACTTTCTCATGAATAAATTTACATCCTTCTTTATACAACACAATACCAACTCAAGCTATAGCCTTTTCAAGAGTTTTTGAAGTTCATCCAGTGTCATCCGGTATTAGATGGGCCCTACCCAAGAAAGGAAGACTATGAGAAGAAATAAATAGAGCTAAAAAGAATAAACATGACATTATCAAACCAAGCTGGCATCAGCAGTAACAGCCATCACAGCTGATCAGGCAACATAAACACCAGAATCTGCAAAAAAGTCAAACTTCAACAACTGATTAAAGGAAAATGTGTTTAAAACGCTGACTTCATTAGCTTTATAATTTCTAGTTAAGTACAGTGGAAGGATACTGAATCACCACTTTCTGCAGGATATCGCCAAAATGATACAAGACTGTCAGCATCAATGATAGGAGGTGTTTGAGACGGCACTGTTGAAAGGACAGCATAAAACAAATGAGACATTCTACTGAATTCAACCTGACACAGAAAGAGTAGAAAGAAAGAGTAATCTGAATGGTGAGGTATAGGAGTGGGGTGTCAAGGTGTTGTCTTTTAGGTTTTTTTGCCCCCTTCTACTTGGAAAAAGCTGATTCTGTTGAGGACAAGAGGCAGCTCAATTTTCCTCTCATTTCATTTTTTTTTCGCAAGACAGGCAGTAACAAGGGCATCCTTGTGTATTATGTCACGGGAGCCTCGGAAGGAAGGACTCAAGGCTGAGATAAGGTGCTTTAACAAGGCCTTCGTGCCTGGTCTCCTGACTCAACTCAAATGCGCTCACTTCAAAGAAGTTGACAGGAAGTGAGTTCCTACAAGGCATCCTGCATGTTGCTTACACCTCACTGGCAATATCAGAGATGAAAACACAGAGGGGAAGGTAACTGAGGGGAGTTAAAAGTCACTATGAACTCCTTTTTCTTACTTTGCACCTACAAGGTATCAGAACAACAAAACAAGTGTGAAAATAGCCTGGTATATCAACTGTGTGCAAATGGATCAAAATCTTCTTTCTTAAATATTTCACACTGGATTATGAATGACTTTAACCTTTTCACTGGATGTATCTGAGTGTGTGTCAGTGTCTGTGAGAGGAGGCAGGTGCAGACTAGCTGATGCTCAGTTCAAAGGTCTGCAGATAAGCCCCGCAGACCTGACTTGGGCCAGGCTGGTGGCAATTGAGGAGCACTAATCTGTTTGTTTGGTTTGTTTGAGTGTATGTGTTGCAGCAGATAGGATGTGCGCATGCATGTGTGTAAGTACACACACACACACACACACACACACACGCACACACACTCACACACACATCTGTGTATGTGTTCACCATCCACTGAAACAATGGAGTGTACTGTTCCACTGAGCCACAGCTGATGTAGGATAAGAGAGGCAGCAAGCAGCTCCAATGAGTCTCAGTAATCCATCATCATAAGACAGGATCGGGAATGACACACACATGCACGCCCACACACACACACACCCACCCACAAACACACACAGAGCAGGGTTGGAAGTGTTAGAGGAGCAAGATGCACTGCATGTTACTGTACACGTTCACACACATACTGTACACAAAAGATGATCAGAAGTCAAGTCAGAGATAACACACAGAAAGCCATGATGCTGAAACCAAGCTTAGCTCTCAACATATTATTATTATTATTATTTTAAACACTTGTTTTTTTAAATAAAATGTTTGGTCCAAAGAATGAGCACCAACTTCAACTGCTTCTCTGTCAAGGTGTTTGCTACAGGCCTGTCACGACATCAGCTTTACTTCAGACTTGTCCTCCACACTGGACAGATGTGAAGACATGCTGTTTGAAGCTCGTGTTGTTTGAAGTACAGCAGACACAGCAGTAACAGTGCAGCAGTCGTCAGTAGCTTGGGCTTTGGAAGTAAAACCTTGATAGGAAATCATTTGAAGTTTGCATTTGTGGTGATCAACTAAGATGATTCAAGATTCAAGTCTTTTGCATATTTTGACCAATGTTAAATTTTTACATAAACAATATTTTTTATTTCAGCTTCTTCTCTTTTTACACTTTTAGTTTGCCTTATTTGCATACCCTTAGGGATCTAATACATTAATACTTTATTATGCCGCTTCTATTACAATGGAATAATTTACAAACAGTGCCATCATCCTGGGGGATATTTTCATGGATACTAATGGATAACAAATGGATACGAATAAACTAAGTATGACTTTAAAACTGTAAGACTTAAACAGCTACAATAGAAACTCTGAATGATGGTTTGAATGAGTTAAGTTTTAGTGTAAGTGCAGAATATCAAGATACTTCCTTGAAGAAAATACGGCTCCTCAGATGACAATGTCAAATGCCAAATTCACTCATAAAAAAACAATTTCCTATCAAAAGGTCAAATCAGCACAAAATCCATTCTCAAATATCACAGCCCATTGCCAGCATAGACTCGCAGCCTTGAGAGTACAACCTCTATTCCTCAAGAAGGCCAAACACTTGGAAAAGAAAATAAATGTTTGATTTCAAAAGGATTGCAAGATTACGATAAAAAAAAAAAAACCCTCAAAACTCCAAGTGCTGCTGCAAAGTCTGAAATAACTCTTGGGATGCAGGAGGAGAGTGAGTGAGTCAATTCTGAAAAACAAATGCAGACAGTTCATAAATCATAAATATTAAGCTTAGAGGTAAAAAAAAAAAAAAAATCCTTGCGCTAATCCAGTTCCTTAGGTCCTTAGGCAAGCAACACAATAATGTCTAAAGCCACTGGGATAAAAAAAAAAATAAAAAATAAGAAAGGATGCATGATCCATAACGGCAATGACAGATGGGTAATTGAAATTTCCATTTGTGACCCTCATGGTAACATGAGCAAACACAGGCTCTAAGAAAGACCCTTTTGGCTCCATACATTAGCTTGATTATAAGAGTATGCTTCTCTCCATCCATATCCTGTCTTCCAACCTAATAGTTTCCCTGGAACCAGAGCCTGAACGCAGCGGGGGCAGTGCGAGGGTCGAGGAAGGGAGGGGAGCAGTGTGATGGCAGGTGGGTAGCACAATGAGTCACCACCACTGCCAGGTACTGGCTGCAAAAACCCTTCCTCCATCTCTCTCTTCCAGTGTTTCTGAGTGTGAAAGTGCTCACAGGAGTGGTGAGGAAAACCCTGCCATGGTGCTACTGGCTATCAATCCTGGTAGTGACGCTGGTACCAGTAAACATAGCCTCATGAGGTCACAACAACGTATTTTTTTGATAGCCTGCTTTGTGCAGCTTTTTGTTTTTGGTTTTGAGTGAAAAGTCTCAACAACTTTTGGATGGCAGAGACATAGAACTTTTAGTAATAACATTAGTAACAAATAACATGATTTTCCTGCCTCTGAGTCTGTAAGTACAGTCACTTTTAATGTTTATAACAGATGTGGTTAGTGAATGAAACACAATGTGCATCTTGCAATGTACAAACATTACGAAGCAGACTATGTAAGATTAATCATGCCGCCAAACGATGTCTCAAACTGCATTAATTTGAGTTGTCGACACTACTGAATGACAGCCAGCCCTCATACAAAATGTTATTATCAAATAAAGTCTCAGTACTCTACAGCAGATTTGGATACTGTTCTTATTTCCCTTGCTGACATAGACCAGAGCACACAGACCACACTTTATTGTGTGTGCTAAAACCAATGCTGCTGCAGTGCTAGCCAGCCGGTATTACCTCCGAAGTAACGGAAAGGAACACGGTAAAGGAGCACACTATTATCTGTTTCTTCTCCTCGGAGTGTACAAAATATTACCAAGGCCTTTTTCATATCAATCTGTGCTGTCTTGTGAAAAATCCCTGCCTGAGAACTTAAACACTGTTGTTTAACCATCCCCTTCATCTAAAGCTCACTGTCATTACTGAAGTGGATTTATTAGATGAAATCCTTATGGGATCTTAGCTCTCATCTGCATTCTCTAGTTAGAGTCTATTTCATGGGGAGAACATGCAGTCCTGATACATTGTTCACTCAGTGCAGAATACAGATGGAAGTAATAAGAAACTGAAGTAGAATTTTTTTTGGTTTGATAGCAAGTGTAGATCCACTAACCAGTCTAATGTGGTGTTAAATAACCTGTTTCGACTACTGATGCTGTTTTTCATGCTGCAGGGGATGTATGAGCATAACAGTGAGATGCTTGATGTCTAAGGTATAAAATAACATGAGGAATAGTTGTTGAATGCTGAAGTTCCACACATACAAACACAACACAACCTTCAGCCACTGCAGTATCCAGCATGATGAATAGCTACACAGTTAGCTATACTTCACAGTAAAGCAGATGTGTGTGTATGTGTGTGTGTAAGGAGCCAAGGGAGAGAGGCGAAGTAGGCCAGCATGAATATAAAATCACCCCTGCCAGGCAATAATGTGGGCTACAAGAAGGAAGGGAGCAGTGTGTGTATTTTTTTTTTTGGTGTGCATATGTGTGTGTGTTGGTGTGTTTGAGTGTGCTGCCAGAGAAAATGTGCAGATGAAGGTGTAGGAGACTAAAGCAAGGGTTTGTAGGAACATTCATTTATCAACTCTCTGGGATTTTGAGGGCGTGCACACTCACCAGCACACAAACACCAGGTAATTCAAACAAATCAGCTCGCTATAATTTGAAGATTAGTGCACTGTAAGAGTGCCAGACTTAAATGCTCACACACACACACGCACAAACAGATGTACATATAGCCACAACAATGCTTCGACAGTGGCTTTGATCCAAATGTCGCGTATAAAGATTCCATAGGAATGACACCTTCCCTTTCCCAAGAAACACTTGAAACACACACACACTCAGATGGGGGAAAAACAAAAACACACAGACAAAAGATCCAGACACAATAACATGAACCAGCTAGACACAATCGTGTGGCAAAAAGGAGCAAAGAAGAAGAAAACAAGGATAATTAAGAACATAAGCTTTCTGGTGCCTTTATGTAAATATTAGTACCGAAAGGAATAATTTATTAGGCCTCGTAAAATGACGGAAAATTAATCAAATAACTCTTTGATAACCAATTTATAGTTTTAGTTATTTACAGTGTAAAAAAAAAAAGACCAGCTCACGGAATCAAAAAGAAATTTGTTTGTCTTTCTTTAGTTTGGGTTTTCATTCTTAAAGTAAAACTTTCCATGCAGACATTATTTAGGGCTCTAGTCACATTTTCATTTTGTTGCTTTATGCATTCCATAGGATAAATCATTATTAGAGCGTAGGTTTTATTTCAGCAAACAGTCCAGGGAATTATCTTTGTTTATTTTGAATATTAAAACTCTGGAGAAGTTCGACAAAAAAACATTAATATTACAATGGTCCAGGTGAAAATCAATTGCAGTTAATACCTGTTAAAATAAAAACAATCACTTCAAGGTCTTTGAACTCCATATATTACTTCACTTTCTGTCAGTTAAATTCAATTCTGATTAGACCTCACCACAAGAGAACCTTAACTGTTAAATGAACAGCGGAATCTTGCCCAAGGATTAAACTCAATCAAGCCTTTTCCTATGATGATATTTTTTTTAATGAATAAAACCTAAATCTATTAGAGTAATTATTACAAGTTTAATCAAAAAATAATTAAAATTGAAAAGCACTAAAGCATACAGCAAACAGGGAATGTGAATGTTTGGTTTAACAGAGACTACATTTATAGTTCAGCGGTTAGTAATGAGCCATGCTTTCCTTGTGAAATTCATGCTTGATTATTAATATCTACCCTTGTAGCAGATCTGTGCAGTAGATATCTGATGACATTTTGCGGCCAGGCAAACTGACTTGTTACAGTAATATTAGAAAAGACCTTGTAATATTTTTTTGTATTTCAAAAAGGACAAAAATACAAAACAAGAGTTTCCAAAAGCCAGCGCAGATTTTTTTATTGCTCAGTTCACTACAATTCATCTCTGGCACCATCTTCAGAAATAACAAATAAACAAGAATCCTGCACATAAAATATTTTCAAAATGAACCACTGAAAGACCCCTCCTCATCTCCACTCCCTCTGCACTGCTTCTCCTTTCCTCTGCAGGCCCTTTTGTCATCTCCCCCTGTCATTCTCTTCACCTCGACATCCACGCTTACAAAAGCATAACTACAGTACATCAGAGGTGATGGTAGACATATGGTTAACAGCAGATTGTCTCCCTTCAGACTTTCTAAGCTTGAAATGTGGCAAAGATGCGTGGAAGGAGACAGTCGGTAGAGAAAAGGAACAGGAAAAGAATTGCTCTGCAGACAACTCCATTACCTTCTCACAATAGGGATCATCCACATTCATCCACCAGCCGCTTCACCCAACCAGGGAGTCAGGGAGCGAGGGATGAGATTACACAGAGGGGTTAGGGAGATGGATGTGCTTAGAGAAGATAAAGAATGGAGAGATGGAGGAAGCGACAGAGAAGTAACAAAAGGCGTTGTTAAGCAAGAACGTGACTTTTTTTGTGTGTGTGTATGTTTTCCCCAATCCCAGAAGGTGCCCTCACCCAAAATCTGACATGGCTTATCCTCTGAGAAATCCCAGCATCTGGAAATAGCAGCTAACGATGGATGAGCAGGAATTTAGAGAAGTGGAGCAGAATTGAGGCGCTCTAAGACACAGAGAGGTGAACGGTTTAGCCTGGATGCTTAACTCCTCATACACTCACACTCATACAAATCAGGCCGGTGAGAGTGTAACACAAATCGTGTTATAATTTAAGACTGAAACTGAAGTTATAATGAAACCAGGAGGAATCAGCATAACACCTTAAAAAGTCTCATTTGGCTCTGAGGCACATTACTATGGAGAAGCTTGCCAGTAAGAGGATTTGGGAGTGACAGAGTTTGTTGTTTAAGGTACAACCTGACATTTAGATTTTTAATTGGTTATTTCTTTTTTTCCTCCAATATCTGTCACACTGTGGAGAGGGTTTCTAGATTTGTCCAGCACGCCTCAGAGCATGGAAGGTATAACTACAGCCCTCGCTTACACAGAGGAATGGTAACCATGCTAACAAGCCTGTGGAAGCTAATCCCACAGTGTGACATGTGACTGATGAAGAGAAATAGCCAATTAAAACTCAAAATGTCAAGGTATCTCCAACAGGATTTATTCTTCATACAAAAAGTGTGCAAACGCTCCTGTTTACACCGGTCTATGGTACTCCGACTGTATTTCACTCCTCAATAAGCAGGAGAAGAGGAGAAGAGCGTAGTGATAAAGACAGCGTGATGAGGCTCCACAGGGGGTGCAGGAACTCATCAGACCCCCACAGAACACCATACAGCTGGACCTGCGTTACACTCAAGAGGGAAAGAGCACCTGAAGGACAATCACAGACTTTTCAATTTTCCCTCTAAAACTCTCTGAATGCTTCTCATCATCTCTCTCTCTCTCTTTAGTTCACCATCCTTCTCCCTCTGCCACCCTTTCTGAAGTAAAGACGAGGATCATCCTGCCCACATCATCATTCTCTGCCTATCGTTCACGCTCTCTGTCTCTGTGTCTCTCTCTGGCTCACCCAGGGGTCAGGACAGCCCAGCTGTGTGATAGATAGCAAAGTCATTCATGACCTTGCAGTGGAAGCCACACCCTCTGTCCTCCACCTCTGAAGCACATATGTGTGTGTGTGTGTATATATCAGGGTGGAGTGCGTGGGTTTATGCGGTTAAAGACTCTACACAGCATTACAGCAGCTAATCTGTCCCAAATATAACCCCCAGCATCATCTCACGGATGATGCTGCAAAACACTTGGTGGATGTGCATTTTCTTTTTCTTGGACATTTTTGTATTTAAATTTCTCCAGACACTTCTTCTCTTTGCTGCAGCATTTAGCCTGAGGCTAATGTTTGCCCCTGCCCTTCACGAGGACAGGATACAGCAGCCATTCTGCTGTACTAAAGTTAATTCAGAATTCAGTTACAATATAACTAATATTACATTTATTTCATTTTATTTTATTATTTTATGCCACTGAAAATAATCATTAGCTGCAGCCCTAATTATACTGTTTTCTGACTTTGTTTAGGCTGTTTTATTTGTTGTTTTTCCAATTTAATGGAGATCACACCACAACTGCTAATATGCTATCCACGTACACATAGCAAAAAGGAATTATATATAGCATTTGAACATAAACTATTACTACAATAATAACAAGAATGGCACTCAGGAGACCACATACCTCCGTCAAGGCCAAACAATCCTACACACATCTGTCTAGTTCTAATAATAGAAAAAAAAGTAGTCTAATGTATGTGAGTTATGTGAGTGAAACCTTTCACCAGATCAGGATTTTTATCACGATCTGCAACAAATTATACAAAACTCACAGATTTCAACACCATAAATATGTATAATTTTTTTACATCAAGACCCAAACATTATTTCATAAGAAACAATGGTGAAAAATACCATCTCACAAAAATTCTTGGGTCCGCCTTTTTAACCTGATCAGCACCAAACTGTAATGGGTTCTTCCCTAGCCCATGTCCCATACCTCCACCAAGTTTGGTGCAAATCAGTTCAGTACTTTCTGACTAATCCATCAATAAACAAACAAACAAACAGACACAGGTGAAAACATAACCTCCTTGGCGGAGGTAATAAATTAGATCATTGCAGAGCTCACTGATGACCTGGACTGGCCTCTACACCACAATAACAGAGTGATGTTTAACTATACTGCATTTAAAACCTTTGCTAGAATTAAGTGCTGCAGCTACAGCACTCTAAAAATACTTTGGAGAGGAAAATATTATAAAACTGCCAGTTTCAAATAAACACCTATTGTGTTAATGCAGAAGTCCACCAAAAACCATCTTCAATCCACATTAGTAAGGACACACATTAATTATTGGACTATCTGAGTCTATTAATTGGGTGGTTGTTATGAGAGTCGTCTGCATGGCGGTGTGAGCCCACGATGACGCATTGTTATTCCACTGCATGGCCATGTGAGCAGATTACAGTGCTGCAGGGAAACAGTTTGTGCCCTGAGTCTCCAACCACAGGGCAAACTTGGAAAACAGTTAAATTAAAATGAATTTTACACTGGCATTTCAAACCACCTCAGGGCAAAACAGCAAACAGTCACATAATGTGTTGTAAGACGGGGTGACCACTTCCTTTAAAAATCCGTGGGGTCTAAATCAGAATGTCAATGTCAGTGCACTCCAAGCAGAGGAACAGGCTGTGTTGAACACGTGACAAAAAAACAAAAACACTTTTCGCTTTTCTAATGATGCCCTCATTTTTCCTCCCCTCCCTTTTTGTCATCTTTATCTTTACTTTTTTTTTTTAAGCATTTCATCATATCCTTCAGAAAAGAGAAACATCAATGGGCTGCTATGTGCGCAAATGATTGAGCTTGTGTCTGTATTCAAGTCTGAACATCAACATATGAATATTTTAGCGAGTGCATGTATATTTTTTTGGGTCTGTGTGTGTGTGTGTCAGACTCAGTGTGTTGTGCTGACTCCGACTGCTGGCTGTGGACTCGGTATCAGGTGACCTTGGTGATTGTGGAGTGTGTGGACACGAATAATGAGACGTTTGCTAACAGAGACTCAGTGGGATCACTAAGGGGGCTCAGGTGGGGATTGACACTGCCAGAAGATATTGCATCTGAATAAGAAGGAAGGTGAAAGAGAGAACAGAAAGAAAAGAACAAGCACGGAGACCAAGAGTGAGCCAGAGTGTGCCACCGATCTTTCTCTCTGCCAGACAAACACGCCGTTTTGATCCCAAAAAAAGCATTACAACTAGATAAAGCTGTCTATAAATAAGCACAGCTGGTGCTGTACTTAGGCAGACGGACTGACAGCGCAGCCTGTAGATGCATTTGAAATACACGGCTCAATTCTTCAAATAAAGAATAGATATGACAGTACAGTTCAAGCAGATGGATCGCTTGTCAACCTTCTTCCTTCTGTCAACAAATATTTCTCCTCACCTGGCTTCCTCCCTTCAATAGCCAATATCACAACATGCTGAAGCAAACACAGCCGTGGGTAGAGGTGACCATCAACTAGAAAAATTTGGGGTTTCAATCTACAGGGCCACCAGTACAGTGAGAGAAAAGAAAGCACATGGGTCTATCATCACACCATAAAAGTACCATAAAGTATCCTGTCCTGTAGGACGTCATCAACAATGATGGACCCCAAACCTTTTTGGCTTGTGACCACAAAGCAATGACCCATCATCACCAGCTGATTATGTTGCATAGGTTATGACCACATCAACCAAAGATTTCATTTTGATTTTGTTGTCCTGTTTTATTTGTGGCCTGGTAATGTACAACTACTCTGCAATTCTCAAGAAGGAAAGAAAAAAAAAAAAGCAAAGATCTTTCTCTGCCCTCCTGTCCTATTAATCATCTCATGACCCCTCTGATTTATCTCACAGCCCCTTGGAAGGGCCTTGACTCCCAGGCCGAGAACCACTTATCTATTACATCTATGGTATCCCACAACAGAACCTGGATAAAGGAGCAGAGAAACATAACAAATGCAGAAGCCTCCATGTGAGGCTCACTGAGTGGTTTTATGAATATGAAAATGATGTGAATCATATGCTACAGCCTTCACAGCCTCTACATCTCAACCCAGCTGAACACCTATGGGAGATTTTGGACTGACGTGTCTAACATGTTTTCCACCACCATCATCAAAACACAAAAATGAGGGAGTATCTTTTGGAAAATTGGTGTTTTATCCCTCCAGTACAGATCCAGAGGTTTATACAATCAAAAGCAAGGAGCACTGTGTAAATGGTCTGGTGGCTCATGGTGGCTCATCACTGAAGACACCTGAAATTGGTTTTACTTTCAATTAGCTTATTCCTTGATGATCCCACTAAAGTCTAGCTGTACCAGTGTGATCCTCCTTAAGCTATTCAGTGGTGTTCCCCAAACCATAGCAACATTAGAGAGACAGGCAGACAAAGGAAGAGCGTGAGAGATGGAGAGAAGTGCTGTGGCAGAGTTCTGTGACAGAAGTCCGGAAGTGGAAAGCAACACCAGGTGGTCGAGCGTCTGGAGGGAGGCAGTCAAAGAGCAGTGTTGCCTTGACAACTGTGATGCCTTGTTGAAGGTAATAGCCACCCCCCCACACACACACACACACACAATTAAAGTGTTTCTGTATGTGTGCACTGCATCTGCTGTAGCTACATGTTCACTTTTATTTGAAAAAAAAAAAAAATACTATACTACAATATTAGAAACAATAACGTGCCCTGTGTTCCTGGCTACACTGGCAGCAGTACTGATAAACTGATTCTGCTCTGTTGTTCGCCACTGTATCAGCATCAGTACAGCCAGCATTCTGGCCCACGTTGATTTTTATTGCTCTCTCTCCTATTCTTCTCTTTCTCTGAACAGACGCTACAGTTCATCACTTGCCAAAGGCCAGCATCATGCCGTATAGAACAGGGAGCATATCTGATCCAGCCGACAAGCCATCTGTTCACCCAAGCCGCAGCGGGATCTGATCAATATAGCCAGGGTGGACAGAGAATGTGGCTGCTGTGGTCTCCCACATTGACTGGAATAATGGATCAGCTTTTGGGTCACAGTGGACTCATTGTACCAGCAGCACGACCACAGAGGTTTCCTGCCTCCACACCTCTTTGTTTCAACTCTTTTAATTAAGGAGCTGGGCAACAGAATTCCCTAACAGGCTTAGCTATTGGCAGCCTCGCAACCAGAACTGATTGTTCAATGCAGGATTTAGCAAGTAAAGCTTTATAATGCCAACACATACTGCTTTAATTTGTCAGAGTGTCAGGCCTTTGTGTGTTAATGCATCAGACCAACATTCACAAATGAAGTGTGGGGCCTAAATGCAGGTATTCATGTAAAACAGAGAACATTTCAGCTGAATGCTCTGATGAGCTTTCACTGATCTGATGTGGACCAATCCAGAGTCCTTTCCTCTTCCACTGCATCAGCTGGTGATTTCTGAGCACATAGCCACTGCAGCATCCTACCACCTCATCCTTCTCCACTCTCTCTCTCTTCTCCTCCCCCACCCTCCCTCAACCCCCCTCTCCTCCTCCTCCTCCTCCTCTCCACCTGCTTTTAAATGCATGGCGCTGCCCCGCCAGGGCAGTCTATGCAGGCAGGATCACTCCTCTCAGCCCCTCCAGAGTGAAGAAGAAGGCTGTGGAACAGGATGGATGGTTATCAGTTTGTGCAGCCGGGGGGGTTGTAAAGGAAAGAGACAAGGTTGGAGTGAGCTAGCAAAGCCCCCCTGCTCTTCCGTGTAGTACCAATAATCGATTGGGAGATGAGAGACGACCTGAATCTGGACTGCTCATCAGTCTGACTGAGAGGAAAATGGTTTAGCCCAGCTGTAGGCTGTCCTGCTCCAGGCATCCTGTAAGTAAATAGGCCACTGCCTACATGAAACCCTGAAACAGTCAACCTCCGGAAAGCACTGCACTGAAAACAAGTTATAAATTATATCAGAATTTTTCTACTTCATCTTCAGTGGAAAATGAATAATCATCAGAGCCCCCCTCTTCATGGCAGATATGTAATTTCATGCAGTACACGCCATCGCCTGATGCATGGAGGAGGGAAAACAGCTTGGCAGCGTCCAACACACACGTCCTATATCCTCCTAACGCATTAGTCCTCCAGACCTCCGTCTGCTGTACATTTTGCTCATCTGTTTCGTAACGGGAAACACCAGTCATGTCAAAAATCCCCAGCTGGATTAAATCCTCTGGTGTGTTGTGTTGTGTAGTGCAGGCCAAGCATCGCCGACACAACCTCCGATGGAGGAGTAAAGATGGAAAGGGGGGGGTTGGCAACGTATATCAGATCCATAAATAAAACAATCGCTGTTTGGAGGCACAGCAACACAAACCACTAACCGTTTCACGGCTACCTATACATCACTCCTCTGCGCACAGGATGCAGGGCCCTGCCTTCAACAATAGGCCTGTGCATAATTTTGAGCCATTCTCACACACATCCATATGTCGACTGATAGCATAATGCTAGTCGGCCTTTGTCCGTGTTGGATTAATTTGTTTCAGCGCTCGACTGAAGTGTTTACCTGCATCATTTCGCTCATTAGGAAAACCAGTTCATTCTGTTTGGGTCTCGCTGTTGTGCGCAACATTGCAACCATTCGCCGTTTGTTACGACCTGCATATGCATCCCCTCAGAGTACACATCGGGGTCAGGAGAATAGCCTGCGTACACTTTCTCCTATCCACTACAGTGTGACTGCAAATGCCCTTTTCCTCGTTGCATCGCAAACGGGTCATTTAGTCAACAATGGCTGGTGATTAGACTAGCCTCCATGCCTTGGTGGGGTCACATGCTTCATTCAGCTCCTCCAGGCTTTACAATATTACAGCTTTATTTGTTTATTCTCCAACGCACGGTCTCACGTTTGTTCCTTTTTTATGTGCTGAAAATAAAAATATATCCCACATTCATCCTCCGAACAAACAAATGACATCATCCTCTGAAAGCCACACAACCAGGGGAGTGAAGCATCGTAAATAAAACATAGAGGGTTAGGGCGCAGTGATTCTACTGTGTTCTATGGCTGCCTTTCTGTGTTTTCTAACGCAGCTTGGTCCTTGTTTCAACTCACCAGGTTCAGCACGGTCTCCACGATGTCCCTGTTGCTAACCTCACCGACCTGGATCAGGCCCACCAACACGGCGAATTTCATCTGGATATTCCTGATCGGGACAGCGGGGTTGATCACCCCGGCCGGGAGGACCATAGAACCGGCTGCAGACACCATCCTTTCCCCGGTGGCGCCGGAGCTAGCGCCCGCGGCGACCTGCTGCACGGAGGAGCCCGGAGGTGGATGGGAGTCTCGGTCTGTGTCCGTGAGCGAAGAAGCGGAGCCCGGTGCTGCTGAAACCGGCTTCTCGCTCGACATTTCCCCTTGGAAACAGGGAGGAGAGGAGCGGTCGCCGCTGTCTCTCACACCTGCTCTGCACGCTCGGGCGTCTGCTGCTGCACAAAAACCATCCAATGCGCAGGAAAAACAAGGGAGAGCTGTGTTTTAAAAATCCTCTAAATTCACCCTATCCTCCTGAAAATGTGTAGGGATTCATAGGGCTGGAAAAAAAAAGGACGAAGGTTTGACAGAACGGTAGCCTACGCTTCTCTCTCTCTCTCCCCCCTCTGTCTCCCTCTCTCTCTCTCATTGGCAGGTTGCAGTCAGTGCGGTCGTCGAGGAGAGAGCGCCATGTTGACGCCCCCTGTCTGCGGTAGTGCGCTGTAGCCAGGCATGCGCACTTGGGGACTTTCTAGGAGGGTGCTGAAGCGGAATAACATGGAGCCATCCGTGCATGGGTTCATACAGAGCACAGCACCAGCTAAACAACTGGGTGTTTTTTGTTTTGTTCTGGGTTTTTTATTTGTTTATGTGTGTACGTGTTTGTTTGTTTGTTTTTAATAATAGCTCTGGGGCCCAGATGTGGAATACTGAAGAAGAGCTGAATAAAGAGATTTTTTTTTTTTTTTTTAAAGCAGCAATAAATACTGGGGGGTATATTTTGGGTGCAGTGCTGGGGCATTCAGATTGAGTTCATGCAGTTTAGAGAGCCTGGTTTCCAGACAGAGACTGTTTATATATTCAGAAGCCATCCATCTGTCCCACTTATCGCTGTCCCTAGTTTAACTCTGCTACCTTTGTTTCCTCATTAAGCATCACAGGATTGCTCTCTAGACACTGTTCTCTTCTTGCACAGCTTTCTCACTTCCTCTCCTCTTTCACCAATGACTTCTCTTCTTCTTTCCTTCTTAGTTATTTTTCACTTTTTACACACACCTCATCACCTCTCTTCTTCAGCCTCCCTTTGCCTTCTGTTTTACAGTGCGTCATCCCACTTTCTAACAGGCCATAATGCAGAATATATTACTCTAGACTACTGCCTTCTATTTGCGCTCCTTCAATTTGTTTCCTTGAGGCTGAAAACCAGCACATGTACATTCAGTGCGTATGCAAATGGTTGCTGTATATTTAAGTATGTATGTTTACAAGTAGCTTCCATGAGGTCAGTCTGGATGATGCTACAGTGTCCTGCCTGCTTAACTGCTTCTGGATATTGTTTCTTTCTCATTTCTTTAGGTCATGCACTCATCTGAGTCTCATTGAGCACTGACACACAGGTCTAGCCAGTGTCTCACACATACCCACTCACGCATCTACAGTATCCTCTGGTGGCTGAACAGAACGTGGCTACTGGTTCACTACCTGTGCGCATACATAAGCCTGTTTCACACTCCATGTGTTCGTCCAACAGGACACATCTGCTGGATAGGATTTCCATTACCAAGGATGCTATAGAGGCTGATTCGTCAGTCTGTCTGTTCATGTTTGTGTGTGCACGTGTGTGTGTGTGTCTGACAGTATTTTCATATAGTCAGTGATGGCAGTCTCTTTGATATCTCGCTCTTTATTTTTCTTGAGATGCCGACTGTTGACAGGGGTGACATGGTGGGGGTGACATGGGAGTGACATTTTCTGGCCGTGTGTGTGTTTGTGTGTGCGTGTGTGTGCATTTCACACTCGGCTCACGTGCATGTGCACACGTGAGATCATTAGAGAATTTTACAGATGAGCAGAGGCCATCTCGTTTTTTTTTTTCCTCAACCCAATCATCAGCACGAAGGAAATGAAGGAGACAAGCACGTACAGTCCATCAACTACACACTTCCCTCACACTCCGAGAAGCAGTTTCTCAAACCAACACATGCTATCTTGCTTTCGTATGTGCACACACTTGGGTTCACACACACACACACACACACACACACACACACACACACACACACACACACACACACACACACACACACACACACACAACCACAATGGCAGGCTCTCTCTTGCACAGAAACACACTCCTCTTTGTTTTCAGACAAAGGCTTGCTTCTGCAGCTTTGTCATGATACCACAAAAGACTTCTTTAGCAGAAAGAGAGGTCTTAACCGGGATCTGGTTGGTGATTGGGCAAAAGCACTAACATTGTTCTCCTTCCCTTTCCTTCTCCCTCGCTCTCTCATCTCTCCTCCACCTCCATCTCTCTTTCCCCTCCTTCACCTCCAGTAAAGGTGCAATACTTGCGGGCAGACAGTCTTTTTTCCTTTCTGTCCTGGTGTACATTTGTTGAGATGTGTAGAGGTAGTGCCAGTGTTTTGTGTGGGCTGATGATCAGAGTGCTGGAGCTTCAGAGGGGACTGGGACTGGGTGAGGATCAGGCAGAGAGAGTGCAACAGAGGTGACATCTGTCAGAAAGGGTTTGATCAGTGCATACTGGAGAAAAATGCAGTTTGTTTCTTGGGGATTTTTTTTTGTGTGTAATAGTTGTGGTTGGATTTGGTTTGACAAGCATCTACTATCAACCGTTATCACTTGAACAACAATTGTGGTTATTCAGACAAGGCCTTAACAAAAGTGACACCACAGGCATTAGGTGTTAAAATAGATTTAAGATGTTCCTTTGCCTGTTTTGCCTCCCAAGCTATGTCTGTGGCATCAGGGGCAAATGAAGAGCAGATTTGCAGATGTATTGGGCTGACCTCAGACAGTGATAGAGACACAGGTAATAACTTCCTGTTTTCACAGACGGATGTGAGTCATCATCAAGATCGCAGTGCGTGGGTGTGCATCCATGCGCACTCCTGTGTGTCTGTCCACGTCCATGTTTATGTGTGTGTGTGTATATAAGACAGTAAGTGATAGAGATGTGAGATGGAAAGAAACTGATTACGGAGTTGGCACAACACAGCAACTTGCTCTCTCTTTCCATCCACTTTGTCAATTAAGCAATTTTATATTACTTTGTGAACAAATCAATTTCTTTTCCTCTAACCTTTACTGAGAAGAAACTTTTGATTAAAAACACTAATGAGCTGAATTAGGTTAAATCAAGGGCTTTTTTTTTCTACCATTGTTCACAGTCTCAAATTTATTTTTCTCTGTTTATCATTGTTTTTCAAACAATGACAGTAGGATAAACATAATCTTTTTATGGAGCATTTTCCAATCATATTGTTATGATGGTTCTAAATAATCATTTAAAATAAATCATTTAGAATTAGAAGTTATTTAGTGTGATGTTCAGCCTTCAGAACTTCTTTTCTGTGCATTAATGTAAGGCAGAGCAAAGCAATTCAAGAAAATTACAGTCTTGAATATTTATTTAAACTTAAAATAAAATTGTATTAAAAACAGATGTGAAAATGTCTCCCTACTGGTAGTTCTTCAGTCATTTGCTGAAAATGAGACTTAGTAATTGACTAAAAGACTCTGAGGGCATATGACAAGATCTTCTCAGTTGCTTCTTTGCTTAGATCCTCTGCAATCTTGGGACTAAATACTTTCAACAAGCGGGTCATATTCCCTGTTGCAGTCACTCAGTCACCAATCCTCAGAGGACACCACAAAGTAGCTTATTAAAGTTTTGAAGATAAAAAAGAGGGCTTATGTATCAGTCTGAAGGAAAGAGTGCATGAAGGGAAAAAAGTCATCCTGCTAAAATCTCAATATTGGTCATTGTCATGTTTTAAGGATTACATGCTTCTCTCTGGGTTAAGAAGATTAGACCATCTTTGGTCTCATGAATCCCTTTCAAGACCCCTTTAGATTAACTCAGAAATAAATGTTTAAACAGGCATGTTCTGTTTGAATCAAGTAAAAATGTCATTTTGGAGGTAGACAGGAATAAAATATTCCAATAGCATATATGTCTGAAACATATTCTCCTGTGTTAGCTATGTCACAGTTATTCATTTTCCTTATCTAAATGGTTGAGAAGCACTGGTTTGCAGAAACACTCCTTTTGGGGTGGAAAGCTGTCACCAGGGATGAAGGAGCCAGTACTTTGACAGGGGTCATGACCTGGGATCAAGGACTTGGTGCTTTCACTGGGCTGCAACACGGGTCTCCTGAACTGTGGTAGCGGCCATGAATAACCCAGCTGAGATGAAAGAGACACTTCAGTTTGATGGAAAAGCTAACGTGCAGTATGTCACCCTGAAGGCTACTGAGTCTGCGAGGCCAGCTCTGAAAATGTGTACACCAGAGAGCAGCGCACAAACACATCTGCTTGTTAGCAGCATGTGCACTTTTGTTGTCAGTATACATGACAGTGATCCAGTATGGCTTGATCTCTTCAACCCCCTGATGAGTCAATTATTATGCAGGCTGGCCGCGGTTTCATTTATTTTAAGTCAACAATTTAACATTGTGTTATAAAGAGATCTGGGCAGGGGTAGCAACGGGGCATGCACTTCCTGTTTTATCCAGAAGAGGTCACTCTCAAATTCTTTTGCAGGGTCACCAAGCTAGAAAGAACATTGATGATCTTCTAAATCCCTCAGCATTTTATCTGAACATACTGAAAGCCTGCCCTGTCATTTCAAAAATACACCTTCTTTGGTATGGTTCATCTCTTCACTGTCAACATGTCCTTTCTGCTGTGGCTGTGGCTTGATGAAAAAAAAAAACATTCAACCTCTCTGCAATAAAGTGGATCCAGTGGGGGAAATCAATGCTTGATTCACCTCGTCATTAATCCTTTTTTTTTTTTTTCAAAGTGTAATTTGCAACACGGTGTTCCTCATTTGTCTGAGCCCATGGAGAAGTGGAGCTAAAGTACTCCCACAGTGCAGAGGATCATTGACATTCAAGAGCTGTCACAGTGCGCCCTACTTTCTAGATAAAATCACTGACGTGTTAAATGAGGTAGAAGTTAAAGCAATGTTTCACTAATTTCTGTGTTGTTACCAAACTAACAGACACACGGGCCTACAGGGAGGCTGGAGTGTGCAGCGTCTGTATTCAAACACCTTCATCGTCCTCTGCGAGAGTCCTCATCTAACACGGCTAAGTAGGTAAATGTGATTGAGTATTGATCCGTGCTGTGGTGGTTTATTTCCCCATCCATTCACCGAAAGGACACAGACAGAGAACAGTGAAAACGTCCTTAGGGAGAACCCCCTGATGCTTTGATGACTCTTCATTCACTCAGTTGTCTAAAAATATTTTCCATGGCATACTTCCTGCATTCATTCATGACCTTCAGATTCCAGCAGGGCAACAGCACCGCTCAATGGACAAAAGAGCACAGGACAAAGGAAACTATTATTTGTGATTCCCAGTATTTGCTGTGATTCTCTTATTAGCATGTCCTGTGATATTAAAATAGTTTAACGTCAGCGTTTCCACAAAAAGAACACAATGTTTTCATTTTTTAAATTCTTCAGTTTTTTTTTTAATTCTCTTGTTTAAGAAACAATGGTTCTATTTTCTGTCACTGTCAGAAATAACCAAGCACAGATCAGCTACTCAGCTCGATTTGGAGCCTCTCCACACACAGCCGAGGGCTCATGTCAAAGTCACTCACTCGCTCTTTTGTCTGTCTTTTTGTCTTCCTCATACATACATATTTACACACACACACACGCACACACATACACACCACACTGTTCTCCAGCAAACATCATCCACACAGGATTTTGGTGGCACTGTAGAGATACTGTATCATAGCAACGCTGCCTACAGGCAAAACGCAAAAAGCCAAGGCAGTGCCATGGCAGAGCAAGCTTTAGTCTGCTATTGCTTTAGTAGGATGCTGTGGAAAGTTCACATTTCAGCATATCAGTATGTTAGGAAGACCCTGAAAAGCTATGAAGTTTGATCTGCTGGCACAGAAAGCGTCATATATTTATGTGTTTAGAATACAGGTTGTACGTATATCTAAAATGCAGATACACAGGTACATCCATGCACACACCCACCCACACATGCAAAATTTCAAACATGCTTCCCAGAAGCAGTGAAATGGTCTCATGTCTTAGACATTGTATAACATGACAGCAAAAAAAAAAAAAAAAAAAAGCAACAATAATACCACATACAGAGATATAATGACAATAATAACTTTAAAATAACATTTCATTTAGATAAAATTAACACTGAAAATAGTGACAGAGAACTTAATCAACAGTGATATCCAACACAATGTATCCATAACAGGGTTAAAGCACATGTATGGACCCAATGTCTGTTTCATCTTCCTGTGATCCAGATCCCTCGTGTACTTGTTTTTCCTGAAACTAGTGCACTTTTCACAATGTAGTGCTGTCGTGTACCCATATTGTACTGGTCTTGGTCATTCCCATGGACAGCTCAAGTTTTTGGATCTTTACAGTATCTGTAGAGGGCTCCATGATAACTAAGTGCATTTTATAAATGTGGATATATATGTGTGAGTTAACAGCTTTGTAGATGTAGAAGGGGTAAAAAAGCCGATGTAGGTCATGAAGGTCCAGTTTGGGTTAGTTTATTAATAGATTAATCGGTTAATAATTGTGGATAATATGTAATTGTCAAATATTGTCAATGTTGTTTGTGTGACTGTTAATTCAATATGAGAGGAGAAATTATTATGAACACTTTCATTCAAATCTATATTGTCATGTATATTCCAGACAGGCCATATGGCACTTAAAAGAAATGGAGTTGAGATAGATTTATAGGTATTCTACTTGTATGAGTAACTTTCACGCCAACTTTGATCACACATACTACAAAATCAGTTATAGCTGTATGTAAGCTTCAGTTAGGTAATCTATCACAGTAAGAATTAATGTGATATCAAATTAAAGTGTTGCAGATTAAATATTAACCCTTACACTATGGCAACCATCTCATGATCAAGCCTGCCGATGCTGGCTGTTTTCACTGGGTCATGTTTTTTTTTTTTTTTAAGATTTATGTATTTATAGAGGAGGATTTTGAAAAATGGCCCACAGCAATGAAACAATGAAAATACACAGTGTCCACACAGCCTTGTCCTTCCATGAATGCACATGGTAAAGAGCCAATTATGTGAAACATCAGTGGCTAGTCAAAGAAAATCAAATTAACGGTTTCATATTTCGAAAACAGCTTTTGTGCTATGGTACAAAACATGGCTTGGAACATAAGTAGAGATATGTTGTTTAAAGATGTCTATGCAGAATTACTGGAATACATGACAAAAAAAATACTCTTCTCTGTGTGAATGACTGTAACTCAGTACAGTATGGTACAGTAAAGCTCAGTGTAGCTCAGCAGCATGAAAAGACACCAAAGTCCACTGCCTGGATGATTCCCATTCTGGGCCACTGGTACTCAGACCCAGTTACTCTGGCAGTGTGACCCAAGATAAAGCTTGATTTCTGGGGTTCAGATCTTGGCCTCAGTGCTCGTCTGATCTAGAGGGTGAAAAGAGGAGCGGATCCTCTGGGCTTCATTAACACACAGGTGACCAAAAGCCTTGTTGTACCATTCTGGAGATCTTCCCCTGTAACAAGAATAGCACATAATGCACATTAATGATTGCTGTGTTGATTAAAACCTTCACAACGACCACTTGAAGTCCGCCCACACCTGAGGTCCACTCTGGAGATATGTGTGAGCCTGGTCCTCCCCGTCCCACAGGGCTCAAGGAGATACTGTGACTCCAACACAACCCCCCTCACCGCTCCCATGCGTGGGCTGTCATCATGTTCGACAGACACACACACCAACGCACATGAGCCTTTGCACAGGTCTGTGCGCCATGATCTGAGGGGGTGGAGAAACAAAAAAAAAAAAGAGAAGAACTCTGAGTTTAGTCACACATTTAATGTAGAAATGTGATATATTGTTTGGTAACCTTTTTATTAGGACTGCAACTAATAATTATTTTCTTGATTAATCAATAATTTTTTGGTCTATAATTTACTATTGTTACATCAAGAAAAAAAAAGCAGCAAATTCTCATATTTGAGATCCTGGAAGATGCTCGGTGTGTGTGTGTTTTATTCCTTAAATAGTTGTAAATTCATTTCCTTTCAGTCAACTCATAGTTAAAAGAATAATAGTTGCAGCTGCTTTTCTTATACAGTATGATGTTGTAGAATTGTTCCCATATTTTAGGGAATATTTGAGCAGGTTGTTTTGAACAGTCTTTAAATGCAAGTAATTATAGCTGCTCATTCTTTTCATGTATCAGTTGGTACTGACATTGTGATTGCTCACCTGAAATACTATCAACTGCTTAATAATGAATAATTCTCCAGTTAATGACTAAATTCTCTCATCCTGACCTTAGTACCACATAGTCACAGCTGGGCTGAGGTGCCATGTTGCAGCAGGAGTACTGGTACACATCTGTCTGCTTATCCAGCGTCTCCAGAACCTTCTCCTGCTGTAGTTCAGTCTGCCACAGAGGGCGCTCTTTCAGCAGCCGCTGCAGCACCTCATTGGGAGTTGCGGAGACCTCCACACACACTCGCCACTGCCTGAGAGGATTACCATCCCCTACCTTACAAACAAACACATAGTGAGTGATTTATCGTCATGGTGTCTACAAAAGTGTACTGATATACTGTACTTTGTCTCATCAAGTATAATTTGAATGTGTATGTGGGCGGACAAAAATGTGTATGAAAATGTTCCTTTAATTTCATTTCTTTTGGTTCACTAAACCTCTATAGAGTTAAACAGTGCAGTTTCCACTTGAGATATATTTCCTGTGGAGAACTGACAATGTCCATAAATGCAAAGTACAGAGTTAAACAAGTAGTGTAATAATTTTGTTCCAGTGTGATACATTTATATAGATGCTGATATTTCATGTTTTCCCTCCTGGGAAGGAAAGACAGAAGTATCTTTCTGGAACAGAAAGAAAGACAGAAGTGTCTTTCTTTCCTGCCCCTCTCAAAATCCCATGATTTTCCAGTAGTTCAGATTTCAGATTCAGAGAACTTTATTTGTCCCCGGGGGGCAATATAATTTCAGTGGCCACATACCTTTTTAAATGCCAGTTCTGTATGGTCAGTAGTTGAACGAGACACCCAGCCTTTGCTCTTATCTTTGGCTTCTTTAAGCAAGTTCTGGACCAGGCTTTCTAGGTGTGCATGATAGGATCCTTCCTCATCCTCCTCTTCCTCGTCCTCATCCACTTCCTCCTCATGAGCCTTGCACAGCTCGTCCAGCGGGGGCACCATCAGCTCAGCCTCCATGTAAGAGTTACGAGACTGGGTCACCATCTCCTCTGGGATCTGGGGAACAGCCGGAGGACGTGCATCATATCACATCACATCAGCTCAGGCCTAAATACTCGGGTCTAAGTAATCGGTTCTGAAGCAGAAAATACACTTTGACAAATAAAACAAAGTGCAGTTTGACTGGGTCGTTCATTTCCCATTTTGCATACTACAAAAACCTTTAAACTCCAACACTAGTCATGTTTTGGAAGTATCCTCAGCAACTGTACAGTACAGTATCCTCTGTGGGTTAAGAAGACAGAGCCATTCTTGCTTGTATGAAAACTCCTCAAACCACATTAAAGTCAAAAACACATGGTAATCAAGCCTGTTTTTCTTATTCTCTAAAGAGGTTTTCACTGACAACAGCAGTACACGCTGATAGTCTCAAGGTAATGATGATATACAGTTTTAGAAATGAGCTCAAACACAATTATACAGTGTCATTCGACAATAACAACTCAGCAGGGGAAACTGTTACTTCATGTTCATGTTGTAAGTTATTTTTGTCATTTAATTTCACATATAAAGACATGGTCCTGCATTATCTCTTAGTCAAAGCAAAGAACTGTATAACTTCTGTCTGTCATTTATCATGTTTTTGCCATCATGGAAACAAACAAACAAACTGCTGTAAGTCGTAAATCCTTACCTGAAACAGATGCTGGCACTCAGTGATCATATGTGCCAGGCCCTGAGTGGCGGCCAGGTTCTCACTCAGGTCTTTCTGATCGGGGCGACCTGTGGTGTACTTCCTCTGGATTGACCTAGAGGAACAGAAATTATACAGAATTTGAGCAGCAGTTTAAAGAAATCCCAATTCTTCATCTGTGAAACCCCACAAAACAGACTGAGTCATTCTATGTAAGCATTGGTGCCTTCATCAGTTCAAATGTGCACCTTGGTGACAGCGTCTCGTTCTTCAGTATGCTGAGGTGGAAGAGCGAAGGTCCCAGACAAACAGCCAGGTTCATCGGTGTCATCTGGTTCTCCTCCACCAGGGAAGTGACATCACGCAGGAAGTAGAGCAACGTCTGCAGAACTTCCCTGTTTTCATCTGGCATCAACAAAATGGCCGCTCTGACAGCCTGCAACCTCTGCTCCTTTGGGACATCTAAAGACAAAAGGAAATGATCAAAGAACAGTTCTCAGGTCACAGTTCCCAACAACCAATATATATTTAAAAATCATTATTTTATCATTTTGCTATTATCTGATAGTGGACAGTCTAGAGAGAGACAAGAAACAAAGGTGGGGCGGGGGTACGGCATGCAACACAGGTCATGCAACCATTTGGCCACCCAATACTGCTTTAAAGGAAAATAAAAGAATCAAAAATCAAGCAATTGCTGTAAATCAACCATTAAAACGTATTAAAACTTATTACCTTTTACTAAAACTTATGACTGTTGTTTACTGTCTGTACATGCAATGTACGCTGCTTGAAATTCCAACTTGTGAGCTTAACATCAGTCCACATACAAATTATCTCCTTGGCCAAAGTACCTAGGGAGAAGCTGAGGCTGAGGCAGATGACTTGAGCTGTGACAGTTTCGCTGTTTCATGCACACCGTGACAACATGTCACAGGATTCATAGCTCCGGGGCGACTTACACTGGTAAATATGCAAGAAGGTTTCCCCCAGCTTGCTTGTTAGGAGAGGCTCAGGCAAGTCTCTGAAGAACTGTTTAACCATGTCGGCCACATCGTAAGCTGACTGGTCCTCGTAGCTCACAGAGTCAGGGGACAGCTCACACTGCTGCCTCAAAGCCTGAATACGAGACTTCACGCCGGATTTGCGGAACAATCCCACCTGAGGGAAAAATGACCAAGATGGAGGAAAGGCCGGTGGGGAGAGATGGCAAAAATAAATAAATAAATAAAATAAGAGACAAGTCTATGTCACCTGTCCCACATCTGAAATGTAAATAACCAATGTAAGGACTATGAGGAGAAAATGCACAGACTCTAATCCTGTCTTGTAAAACCTGTTTACTAACCTGGTCCAGACAGTGTGTCCTGAGGTGGCTGAGGGCCTGCTGTAAACACAGAGGGAGCGGAAAACCACAACGCTGGACATGGACGATGAGGGGAACGCCAAACACACTCTTCTCTTTGTAGTCTGGCACCTTGATGCGCTTCATAAACTTGGGCACAGACCTGGGAGCGACAGACAGAAAACAATTAGGGAAGTGCGTGGGAGAAAGAGTGGTCTGTGCTTTCATTATCTCACACATCATGTAGATGCTGGTCAACAGAACGTCCCTCTTGGGGATAATAAAAATGAACAGGACTGGACGTCAACACAAGGATAACATGCAAGTTCATAGTAGATAAAGCAGATGTTGTGTTTTCTTTTTTGTTTTGTTTTTTTAATGTGTGAAGGTGTTAATTGGACAAGGACAATCAATGTCAGGCACTGAAGAACTTTTATGTGGGTGTATGGCAGTGTGTTTACCCACCATGTCCATCCATGCTTATTAGACATTGAGTATTTCTCCATGATGGCGGTGAGGCGGAGCAAAGAGAACTTCTGCAGCAGGCTGAGCTGACCTGCTGATTGGCTACTGATCTGCAGTGAGGATGCTGGCTGGTTGAGATGATCAGAGGTTCTGAAACTGGGCCATCGTAGACTGAGACGAGGTGAAAATTAATTAATAAAGAACAGGAGACACAGAGTGATTCAGATAATGTAAAGGCCCTACAAGGTCAATTTAAGTCTTACTGTCTGAAAGCTTGGTTCTTGCCTTGTTATACTTTGCTGCAGTGATGTTTCAGTGATTACTTTGGTGAGTACAGTTTTTTTGTGACCAATAAAAATGAGAGCCAAGACTTTGAAAACAAGGACTAAGTTATAATAAACCTAAATTATCTTTAAAATGCATCAACAGCTGCTCACCGTGGTCTTGTCAGCGAGGCCCCAACTCCAGAGTCCCGCCTCTCCCGACTAGTCCCTGTTGAATCAGTGTCATTCAAGGAGACTCCATCTCTCTCACCTTCACTGGGGGTGGTCCTGCCTTCCCCTTCCTCCTCCCCCTCCCCTGTCTCACCCTCGGGCAGCACACTGCGGCTCCAGTGGTCCACAATTTGTTGCAAACCACTGACATGCTGGATGATGTCATCCAGGTGAGGGAACAGGTTGTCCTCTTTCTCCAAGTCCAGCAGGTCTCCAGTGCTGGCATACAGGTGGGAGCCCGGCACGTTGTCATAAACACTCACCCTGCTGCCCCGTGGAGCACCAGGACAGGGTGGTTTGGAAAGAGGTTTACCAGACCAGGCCTCACCCAGGCCATTGTTGGGTGGAGAAGTTTGGGCCTGTGGCTGAGAGCCATTGTTCCTGTCACCAGGGGAAGGCGCCAGGCTTTCTATGGATAGAGCTTTTGGAAAGGTGCCTGGTTTATGGTCTTTGGGGATGTGAATGAGGAGGTTTTCATATGAGTGAAACTGGTTTCTGCCAAACTGGCTCTGTCCCTCAGTCCTCTTACCCTGAGAAGGCAGCTCCATATCCTCCAGATACATGCTGCTTCTCTTGCTGGCAGTGCGGGGTTTTGTACACACAGGCTCCTTCACACTGGGCGCCACTGTCTCACTGCTGGGGCTCACACTCACCATAGATTCGTCTTTACAATCATTGGTAAGGGTGACAGCAGAAGTGTCGCCATCAGTTTGGTGGTTGTGTTTAGGGCTGTGTTCTAACTGGCTGATGGGAGTACACTGGAGCATCTGCAGTGCTTGAGGCTCCTCTCCCTGTAACACTGGCCCACTGATGACCAGTGGTGGCCTGCGACTTGAGCTTTTCCGCCTCGTCGATGGCCCCCAAGTGCGCATTATTTCCATTCGACGTAAAAACTCTTTCGCTTTGCTCCGCCCTCCTTGCCCATGGCGGCTGCTCTTGATTGGCAGGGAGTTGTAGTGTGGAAGGTCCCTGGGTGGTTGGTAGGAAGCGGAAAGGGAAGCCATAGATATGGAGTCAGGCATGGCGGAGGCGGAGTCCTCACTGTGCAGCGAGGAGATTTCTGTGATCTCCTGCTCGCTCAGGTCTGTCAGCACGCTCTCACTGCTCACTGTGCTGCGCAGACCCCCCCCCTGACCTGTCGGGCTGCTTTCATTGGTGCTGTCCAACAGGAAGTCTTGCAGACGAGACCAACGTCGGCTACTCCACTCGAACGTCCACCGTTTGCTGATAGCCAACGGGTCATCTTCATCAGAGTCATCACCCTGTGAAAGGATAAAGGAGGTATTAGGTACAGAGACTGTGATGTTTTCTATCTAAAATGGCTTTTCTCTCACTTCTAGCCCATTTAAGATTTACATTTACATTGGACAGATCTGACTTTCTATCCTTAACACTACTTGTGAAGTAAAATCAAAACAAATTTTATTCTTCAAAGTCTCACAGCCAGAGGTCTGAACCAAGAATATGAAATACAACCATTAAAGTCCATTAAATGTAGAGTTTGTAATTTTAGATACACAGTATTTTAGGTATAGCTTTGTTTAGCTATCGCTTTGTATTTTTGATAGAGTTTTCATTGTGTACGTGTTGAAAAGTTAATTGTTTTGAAATATTCCCAGGCGGGTTGGATGGTTAACCACACCTGTCATCATTCCTACTGGTAATTATCTATATGGGCGTGAAGACCAATTTTAAACATTTTGACCTGACAAAGATAAGACTGGGACTGAAACATTTTCCATTTATATAACATTTGAGGTTTGGGGTCAGTGTGTAGCCGTCACTCAGTGCCACTTCAGTGATCGAGTTATAATAATAGAATAACCGAATTCTCATCTGCCATAAATCAACTGCAAATGCACCAGAGTTACATGAGAAAACAGTCTACACGGTATCAAATGGCGAACCCCCTTCGAGGAACCCACATTTCTCACCACATTTGCAGACGTACATTAGCAAGACGAAGTACTAATCAGCTAAACACACAGAACTCTAACCGTGTATAATAAGCAATGAACAAAAATGCTCCACAAAGATTTAACTGAAAATGTGACTGTTCACGACAGCTGGCTAAGTACTAGTGTATTTTCTTGTCAATTATCGGCAAAACAAAACAAAGGTAAAATTACTGTACAAAAATCATTGACTTACTTTCTTCTTGGGGTGACTGACATCCAGTTTCATGGAGGCACACTTGTTCAGAGTATTTAGACGTCTGCAACACACACACACACACACACACACACACACACACACACACACACACACACACACACACACACACACACACACACACACACACACACACACACACACACACACACACACACACACACAGTCAATCAAATATGATAGAGCTGGTAGCTTGTCTGTTGCTCAGTGTTTGTTTCCTTCTGCACAGCACTGCTCACTTTCATTGCCTTATCTTACTTTTCACTGCCACCTTCTTCCTTTCCTTCTGTGTCTGATCATTCACTCTCAGACATGTCTCTTTATTTCCATCTTTGATCTTCTTTTCTGACTCTGTCTATCCCTTTCTCCCACGCCAACTTTCTCCTCCCATCCTTTCCTTTTCTCCCCTTATATTCCTCCCTCCCCTTCTCTGGCATCACACTACTGGGACTTATCCTCACCCTCAAGGAGTACATCTCCACTGAAACACAGCTGGCTCCTCCCCCTCCCCCACTTCCCTCCCTCCTCCCTTCATCTGTCACCCATTCCCACCCCCTTTCACTTCCATACTCCAGAGTGCTGGGGGCAACCTCCTTACCAAAAAGTCTCTGTGCAGTCTACGCCCATCCTTCCCACCCACTGTCTCCCCCTTTCTGCAACTCAAGGGATGTGAACAGCAGCTGGACAAGAGGGTGGTGTCTGCGTGCTGGTTCCTTTCAAGATGGGATCATTACAAACATGTTTTGGGGCTCGTGACCTCTGTTATTTGAAAGATTTCAGCCTCTAATAGCACAGTAAGAAATCCTCATTTGCACACTGTTTACTCTCCCTGTCGTCTCATGCAGACATGGGATTGCTTGTTGCTACATATAAACTAGAAAAATACCAATAGGAAGCAGCAAGCTGTCATATCAACTGACTTTCTTGCTGAAAGTAAACATTCCAGTTGGAAAATACACAGAGGGAGCCATTGTTGTCTCCAAACCCTGTATTTCTACTGCAGGATGGTACAAACAATTCTCGACGGCACATATATTCATACAGATTTAGAATTTTATGTTCCATACAGTAAATATTATGGCAAGCATAAGTATTTAATATGGAATTTTAACAGTGGAAAAAAAGTGATGTAAATTTAAAGAGCAACGCACCAACAAAGGAGATTTTATTATGAGTGTGTTTAACAGCTCCTGAGACAGATCTCAGGGTGTCTGATGTGTGTTCTCTTGCAATATAGCTGTCAGAAATCATAACTGCTATAATTACCACACCCTCCTCTATCATAGACATTGGAGAGGTGGTGGTGAACAGCAAAGAGAGGAAAAGATAAGGGTGGGGAGGGGCGTATGCTGGTGCAAGCAGGGACAACTTCAATGAGAAGAGAAAAGGAGATGTGAAACAGAAAGATCATAGAGGTGTGCAGAGATACTTAAAACACACACTCAAAGCCATCTGGTAGAATACACTGGCATCCCCTCACTCCTTCCCTGTTACCCTCAACCCCCCTGTTTTGCCCCCTGAGGGTCTCTTCTCTTTGAGTAGGAGATCAGAGCATGGCGGTGGGGTGGGGGAAGTGACCAGATCAAAGGCTGGGTGTCTGAGCGGCAGACAGGGATGGGGAGTTCGTTAAGGGTCGGGGTCAGACATCTAATGATTAGCGGTTAACACCAGGCCGCAGGGACAAGCCAGAGTACAGAAACAGGGTGGACCAGAAAAGGATTCTGTGATTTTTATTGGTGTTAAATGTCCACTGAAATGGACAAAGGCAGAGAATGAATAAGCTTGTGTTTGTGCAAGGGTCCCTACCGACACAGAGGCTCCACCAGATCCCGGTCCAGGAAGTCATGGTCCCTTTTCACTGAGGAAATATCAATTGGAAACTGGGAATCTGTGAGACAGAGTCAGGGCGAAAGAAGAAAAAGAGAGATTAATTTTTGTTTGTTAATGACTGACAGGAGACCAGAGGTAGCAGTTTTCTGTCTTAATAAAGTCTGTGAAGTACAGCACAACTGCTGCTGCTACAATTAACACCTGTCATCTCCAAGTTTACAGGGCACACATGCACACACTCCCATTTTCAGACCCCAGAATAACTTGGATTCCACACAATGCCAATGCCAAAATGACTCAAGCCTTTTATTTTGGTGATTCTCTGTGTGTGGTGGCAGACTGCAGGCATCATGTGCACCAGGGAGCCGCCACAGAGTCCCAGAGGCCGGCATCCATAACCCCACATTACTGGAGCTCACAGCATTTCTCAGAGAAGTGCAATGTGTGTGTATGTCTGTGCATGTGTGTGTTTGGATATGTGTGTCCTGCTAAAGAAGGACTGCTGCATTTTAAGAGCTACTTCTTAGATTACTGAGGCCATTTCCTGTTTGTGCCTCAACTGTATGAGGCCAGATGATCATCACATGAATGAATGCCTGTAGGTTTTTCCAGAAAGGTGGAAAGAGGGAAAGATGGAAGAAAGGAAGGAAGAAAGAAGACGGTGAAAAGCAAGAAAGACAGGAAGAAAGAAATTCTAAGTAAATGCAGGCTTTGACAGGAAAACGACTGAGAGAGAAGTGGTGGGCAAGTTGAGGACAGGGTAGAGGGAGGAAGGTGGAAGAAAGAAGAGAGAATGAGAAGCTGAGAGAGTCCCAGCAGTGATAACAAGGCCTTTCCCATGACCCCTCCCTCTGGACAGGAACTGAGGCCTGGAAATAGAATGCAGCGGCCTAGAAGATGGGGATACGAGAATGGAGGGATGGCAGAAAGAGAGAGATAGAAACAGAGATGATGGAAAAAATAAGGCGGAGAGAGAGAGAGCCGGAGCGAGCGAAAACCAGAGGCAGGAATGAACAAAAGGAACGATTTGAAGAGGCAAGTCTTTGTGTGAAACAAGGCAGCTGGGTAAATGCTGGACTTTGGCCACTCGTGTGTATGTGTGTGTGTTACCTTCATACAGCTGAGCGTACTGTGGAAATCCTGCCGCTCTAAGCCAATCACAAGCCTCCTTAGCCTCAATCTCTGTAAAGCAAAAATAAAGCAGTAGAGGCACGTTGATTAGGCACAGATTTTTTGGGGCATTTATGGCTCTACCCTGTAAAACAAAAAATGAAAACCGTTAAGAGTCAGGGACCTAATATCACATCATTTTTAATTATTTCCTCTCTAGAATATATGTGAAACACAGATAAATTAAGAGTCAGAGACAGAGATGAACAACAGAACATTGTATTTGTGTGTTATCCCTATCCCAGCATTTTTAGCATACGGGGGAGGAACATCTCTGAGAATTAAATATTCCACTGGGAATTTACTGGAATGATGAGATTGGAAAAGCTGGAAGTGAGCCAGAAAGGGATGCACATTATCTTGAGAAGACAAAGGAAACAGTTTACACAGTCTTACTTTAAATATCCTGTACTTTCAAACAATATCCACGCAGATGGACCAGTAGTCCGGTTTCAGCAGTTAGTGCATAAATTTAACAGGCCTTACACATGGCACCACACCCCATTAGGTGCTGCCGCCAGCATCACGAGATGTTTTACAGGCATTTGCTTTACTACTTTTTTCCGCTAGCATATGTATTGCTCAGACTGCTAAACTGGCAGCTCTCAAATGTGTGTGTGTGTGTGTGTGTGTGTATACATGTTTTCTTTATGAGCAGACACTGATTAAACCACTCTGCAGAGCTGTGTGCTGACAAAGACACATGAAGAAGACATATAAAGACATATCTTAGAGCCAGCAATCATGAACTTAAAAAAGTGTTTGGAGATTTAAAAAATAGAGCAGTGTAAATATGTAATATATACACAAAGACATCCAGTCTCACATATACACATATATGTAAGAAAAAAAAAACTGGTAAAAAAAAATTGGTGCTTGTACAAGGATACCTTCTAAAAACTCAAAGCGAGATCAAATTACATAAATTATAAATAATAAAAGGTGAAACATCATTATCAGGTCAACTCTCACACAAAGTTCTTAAATATAATGCAATAATACCACTCCCGTAAAAAAAAAAACACAAACAATAAATTTATTCCTGCATCATTCCACAGTCACTGCTCTTATCTCATACCTCTTTCAAAACCCCACTCATTCACTCTCACTTGTCTCATTCATTGGTTTAGAGGTGCTGGCAGTGAATATGAGAGGCACCGCAGAAACACAGGGGACAAAGTTCAGCATGGCAATAAAAAGCCTCCGTCTTCACCATCAGAGATGAGAACGGTCACAGGAAATGATCCTGTCACCGCAATCCAGCAATTACATCCCTCTCCCAACATTCTCAGCATAACTCCTCTGTCTAAATCACATATGAAGCAACACGAGGGTAGATCATGGATTTTTTTTTTTTTTGTAACACTCTGAAAATAGACCGGAGAGACAGAGAAATTCCAGTGAGCCCATGAGTCCGTAGGCTAAGGAAAAACAGAGAACTGAAAACTTACTTGAAGCCCTCATGGTGCGGATGATGACATGCTGCTATTTCTTTCTCCTTTGCTCAGACTGAAGTTTCCTCTCCTTCCCATCGCACATCCATTCGCTACTATCCAGCTTTCCGTCAAGCTGCAACTTTCTCTGCTTTCTTCCTCACTGACTTTCCAATCCTTGTGTTTACAACTCTGCCTCCCTCTTCAAGCCTGCCCCATGCAGGTTTTCTCTTCCCTCTAATTTTCTCCTCAACCTCCTCTCTCGCACTTTCTGCTTTGTTAGGATCCACATACAATATCTCTCTATTTTTATAGCTCTCTCTGTTTTACGCTGCACTAGGCCCCTTTCTTCTCCTCACTCTTGTTTTAGTTTGCCTTTTCCATTTTGTTCATTCTTGTGTTCTTTTCTTTCTACATCTTGGAGGTCATTTCTCTTTATTTCCTTTCCTTTCCTTTGTCTTCATGCTTAATTAAATCACTCTTCTCCTGTCTTTAAACAAAAATACTCCCTCAAAAGAAAAATACTCCCTCACACATTTTCCTTAATCCATTCATCCCCTTTGCCTCTTTTACTGGCACCTCCTCATCCTTTCTTCCACTTGGATCCACCAGAAGTCCACATCTTCTTTGTCATTACCAGAGCTGCTGTTGCTCCATCTCATCCATGGAGGAAATGGCTCATTTCAGCTGGCGTTTGCATCAGCCAGTCCCCGAGGTCGCTAACTTCACATGTCAGCTGAGCCTACAGGCAGGCTAGCAAGGAGACTCTGACCTAGTCCTCTTTCTATGTACAACACTGCAGAGCAGCTCAATGTGTGGGAGAATGCAGCGTATGTAACCACACACATACATTACATACCACAACGCAGACATTTACCACAGTCCAGATGTTGCCCCCAGTGAGTCAGAGAATGCAAAAAGGATGAGACAGGCAGACAGCTGGGGTGGGGAGGGGAGCTGAGATGGACAGATCCTGTGAGAAAACCGCAGGGAGGAAGACATATACACCAGCCACTTGTTTACAAAATGTGAGATCTGCAAGATTATCAACTTTTTAAATAAACCAGTAAACTCCTTATTATTCCAGATTATGCCACAGATCTCAGTTTTTGTCCTTCAGAAATACATGAGACACATAGTTGTGGGAGTCGATGCTTCACTATAGTGAACACAGATCCTGAAAACTGTCAACAAATCCACAGTTTACTCCACTTGTGTGGTAGGAGAAACAAGGTCATTAATTATAGAATCACCATCACAGTATTTTCATATGAGCTTGTTTGCAGTTTTTCAAAAACCATTGTCCACTAATCTAAACTGTTTCTGCTGAATAATTAAGACAAATACATAATCTCCTCCAGCAAAACCAGAGCTTAAGTTTGGGATCTTCTGTAGGGGGTAAAATACATTCAGGGTAATGCTGCTGTGAATCTTCACAGCTGCTCAGTTCTGGTTATTTCTGTATACTCAGCGAACTGCAGACTGTTGGTTTTGCAGCACCTGTGCCACAGTCTGAAAATACTAAATCATATCAAGTATCATATACTTGTAAATGCATACAAATTGCATTTACACTGACTTTTCTAGTGTTGCATTCAAAAGTAATCACTACTTACAAAGTCATAACCCTTAAAAAAAAGAGGCACAAAGTGGAGTACTTCATTACAGTGTTTGTGCATATGTAATTGCAGATGCCTCTTTGTGTTTGTGCACAAAGGTGCCAAGCGGCAAAGCTCCTGTCAATGTGGGAACAAAGCACTGCTATTCATCTGTGCAGAATTTAATCAAGAGATTAATTAGTACACAAACATGTTATTAGGGGTCCACAAAACACACAAATGCGCACAGTCAGACAGAGCTAATCCAAGCTGCCTACCGTGCTTTTGCCTCAGTCTATTCCATGTCGCTGCATTCCTGCTGTGTAGAATATATGACAGCGGGCAGCAGGCCACCAGAACAAAGCAGGGGAGGTAGACAGATGGTGTGTGTGTGTGTGTGTGTATGTGTGTGTGTGTGTGTGTGTGTGTGTGTGTGTGTGTGTGTGTGTGTGTGTGTGTGTGTGTGTGTGTGTGTGTGTGTGTGTGTGTCTGCATGAGTGTTGGAGTGTGATTACGGACGTCTGTGTATGACAGAAAGGGGCTGAAAGGTAATTCCTTACGTAACAGGGTGCCAGCTATGTTACATAATACACATAATACAAGCACCCCGATGCCCAAACAGCCCTTTTTTTCCTGAAAGGGTTCATTCGCCTGTCTTTCCTCCGGCTTTCATTTTCTCCCTTTTATCTAAAAGCAGTCACCTTGACTTTCTGACAGCTTTTTCTCAGTGTTATGTCTGTCTAGTACTGGGTCTCAAGGACCCTGAAGTGCTGTGCATGACATCAGTTCCTGCTCTGAATTTCCCATGTGTCCAGAGCTAAGAACAGCAACAGGAAGTCCCTGGACTGAACATGTCAGTGGGACTTCAGATGGGACAATTGTACTGAGGTACACTAATGGATAATGAGCAGTTACAGAGATTAGAGCCAGAGAGTATGTACCTAATTTTACCTATATAATATTTATATATATAACACTACACATAATACACAGCACAGATAAGAGACAGAGAAGACATAACTTTTTGTTTGTAAAGACAGTATAGGCATGAAATCAGGGGTCATAGTCCTTCCTTAAGACTACATACACACACACATACACAGGATGCCTGGAAAGCAGCCATATTCCCACATAAGCTAAAGTACTTAGTCCTTCATGTTTAAAGGTCACAAAGAAAAAAAAAGTGAAGAAGGCAGAGGAGGAGAGATGGGAGAGAGGGAGGAAGGAAGGGAGGGACGTTAAAGAGGAATATGACTGTCCTGTCCTGCATGGTTCATCTGTGATGATGTTGAGTCCTTAGGAATGTACTGTTAAACAGAACCAACACTGGCATGAAATCAGAACATGTTCATGCATAAGGTCTCTTGTACATCACTAACTGAGGACTGCACTGCCCGGGACATGATATGACAGGTCCTGGCAGGGCTGCTGTACGTTAGCAGCAAAATAGGATGAGAAAACACTGGATGTGATCAAATTGTGTGTTTGATTATGCCACTTTTTCTCCAGCAGAGGGTGTTAAAGCCATGTGTGACGGCATTGCATTTACATTTCTGGCAAATTAAAATCTGGCCTCAGGCTATGGTTACAGAAAGGGCTCAACTGTTTGTACGTGCCACATCTTATTTCTTTTGCCATTAAGTGACTTGAGCATTTATTTCAAGTCGGCCGAATGGAAAACGTTTAGTGCTTAGCTTGAAGCAGCAGTCAGCACAGCCTTGTGGTTTGGCAGAGTACCAGCAGTAGTGGTGAGTATGGCAGTGAGTGATAGAGAAGTTTCACTGTGACAAATACATTCGGTGAGAGTCACAAAAAAACAGCTCCCATTAAAAGAAAAATAAGGAAATATCTTTAGGATAAACAAGTCTCTTGTTTGTTTTTCAACAAGAGGTTTTGGAGAATGTATGGCAAGAAGCACTGAAGCTTTGTATACTTACAGGTGAGCAGGTTCCAGGGTCTTGGCACTGTGCATGTTGGCTCCCTGGCATGGCTTAGTGGGGCATTGGTAATGAAATTTGTATCGTGTGCTCTTCCTGCGACGTAAAGTCAAAATGCCTGCTATGGTAATGGCTTATTTGTTTTAATTATATGAAACTGAGAGCAGTTCCTCAATGTCCTTTCTGCTTTGCATTGTGGGACAACAGTGACCATCAAGAGCACACTTGAGAATTAGTTTTTCTAGCGAATGTGCTGAGCTTATATAGTTTTTCCTACTTTTCCTGTGTGAACAGACTATGCACTGAAAACCTGCTTAGATTTAGTATTTATTATGGATTTGGGACACAGCAACTATAGATTAATTTCCACCAAAAGTTCCAGGAACTTTATTTTTTCCAACAGCGTAACGTCCAGGAACTTTCCAATGGGTAAAAGTTCCTCCAGCACACTGTGATTTGTGTTTCCACAGTAGGGCCAAAGCCACGGGTAGATTTGCATTAGCGTTTGTACATGCAACAGTACAGCATGATGATGGCATATAAAGAGAAAATGGACAACAAAGCACATATTGTGTTGTCAGTCCCTTGGTCATAAACTACAAATAACACAAAGTGTTTGTAGTTGTGAGTTTTTAAAAATGACAATTCTTAAGTTGGAGAGTGTATGGTGAACTTTGTAGTGGTTTGTTGCCTATATACACATCCAGCAGGAACAGACTAACATAAGCATTAATTTTTTGACTTGTCTCTGGCCAGCTGTTGAATCTAAGTCCAATGCTCACAATCCTTTTAGCTCTCTTTTTGGTCTCCATCAACTCTTGAGGGAACTATTTGACTTTTCAGTTGACTAATGCTTCACTTTGTTCACTAGCTGGTTGTTGAATGTATCATTTTGTTGGGCAGGAAGCACACAGTGAATTGCTATGGTCCTTTGTTCCATTGTGATTAAAAATATATGAACAATAGCTACTTTAATTTGACACCCATCTGTACATAGACCATGTGCATATATAAATCTAAATGGTGAGAGGGGTACTACATGTACTACAAGATATCAATCAAAAACTACTGTTTTTAAGAAGAATCAGATGCAGGTTAGGTCACTGAGCTCTTTTTTAGTCTATCTGACAGTCTACCAGCTGCTGAGAAGTATGCAGCTGGGGAGTATGTGCGCGTGTGTGTGTGTGTGTGTGTGTGAGTGACTACGTGAGAGAGTATGATTGCAGAAGAAGAGGAGAAAAAATGTGTAGGTGTGTAGAAAAGAGTCAAGGAGTGAAAGTTAAATAAGTCACACCATCACTCAGACCCAGCACAGGCATAAACTTGCTCCTCCATCTACATTCCTCATCTGCTATAACTGTCATATCTCTCATGCTCAAATTTATAAGCAGGGGGGGGGGGGAAAACACTACTTGACTTGACATGTTGACGTGCTGCTTCATCAGTCCAGAGTCATCACCTAAAAGACACACACTACCTGGTGTGTTTTATGTGTACTAACATCGCACCTGAAAAACCTCAGCGTACAGAGGAGTAACAGCTGCCAGTGGAGCAGCTCAGGGCGTCTGCTGTGACAACTTCACGAACACCGGGATGTTCTGTTTACTCCCCGGGAAGCGTGAGTCATGTGACAGGAAGTTGAGGAAGTAACCATGGAATACAAAACCGGACAAGTTTGGTAGGGGAGACATAGACAAAAACAATAACACTACAGTCCTTCAGGGTTTGTTATGACTTCTTTCAGATTTATGAAAAACATCTTTGGAGGGGAAATGCTCCTTATGTCTGAGTAAAACCAGAGAGAAGGAAGAGTACCTGCAAAGTTTGTAAGCTATTTCCATTAAAATGTACTTAAAAAGCGTGTTGAAACAGATGATAGATGAGTTACTTTTTAAAGTCATGTCTGTTCATTCCTGGTGTTGTGAAAACATCTGTGGAATGGGTAAAAGACTGAAAAAAATCCGCAATGAGGACAACAGAATCTCACATCAAAAGGCTCCAATCAGAATCTTCCTTCTTTCCTATGCTTTAAGCCTGACACACCTTTTTTTTCCTTATCAACGTTTACACTGTTCTAGGCTGCACCCATATCTCTTCTCTATCTCCGAATGGACAAGGAGATAAGGAGAATCTTCAGTTCATCCACCGAAGAAAAGAAAACTAAAGGGAAATTCATAAGAAGTAAATATTAAGGTTAAAAATGTGATAGCAGTGTCAGACCTAATCATGTTCCATCTCCCTCTTGTAAAAACAGAAAAACAAATTACATCAGTTGATTATATAATTTCCTCCTTTTTTTTCTTGAGAGAACATCCCACTAATCAATCAAGTCATATTAGGGTCACAGAGATTGTAAAATCTAATCACAGTGATATTCCAACAATAACTGACGGACACATCATAACTTTGCCATAACTCTCTCTCTCTCTTTCTACCTTGTGCCAGCCTCCGTAGCAGCTGCTGCCGGGCTATGATGCGTGAGAGGCGCAGGGCAGAGCGCCGTTGAGGGGTATCGCCCAGCCTCAGGTAGTAGTCCTGTCCGTCTGGTGTCATGGCCTCCAGACAAGTTCCCTCATTGGTGCTGTCACTGTCACTCTCGTAGTCATTACCGTCGTCCTTGGCACTTTGATCCATACTGTCCACAGTGTCATCAACTTCCATACTCCTGCTGTCTGTAACATCAGCACTGTCCGAGCTATCCTCAGTACCCACAGTGTCAGCACTCTGTGCATCGTCCCCCGCGCTGTCCACGCTGTCAGCGATGGCTGCAGTTGTAGGGTGTTTAATTCTTTCAGTAACCACAGTACCAGTAATATCTTCATCTTTGGCAGTTCCTATTGCGTTTGCATTGTCCACACTGTCCAGATTGTTATTTACCGTCTCTCCACTCTCTGCAGCATTTGCTAGGTCTGCACCTCCACAGTGTGCTGAGGCAGTCACACTGTCCATATTTACTGCTGAGCCTGCACCATCCATAACGGTCATACTGCTGTCCACAACCTCCATAAGATGACAAGATCTAATCCTTACTAACCTACAAACCTTCCTCCCTCTCACCCTGATGAGTTGTTGTGTGAGCACTCCTTGTGAATTCCTGCCTCTAACATGCCCTCGCTGGAAGCCGAATCAGCTCCCCACCCGCCTGCCTCCTCCCTTCAGCTCAACACAGTCAAACAAACACACAAGCTTCATCACACCACCTGACTCAGATGACAGAACTTGTTCTCCTTCCGCGCGCACACACACGCTGACTTCTCAGCTGAGATGGGAGGATGACTCACAAACTCTTGCTTCCACAAAGTCTTTCCTTTGGTCATATGACCTGCAGCCAATGGTGTGAGATCTCAGGAAATACTGCACTGCTTCCTGAAGCAGTGCCAAAGACACAGTTTGGTACATGCCTTAAGCAAATGTGCGTGTGTGTGTATGTGTGTGTGTGTGAGAAGGGCATGTCTGGGATGGGAGACGTGATCAGAGAGGGGATAGGCCTAAAGAAAAACACTATCCCAACGGGCACATCCCAGTGTGAAAAGGGAAAGGGCAGAACAATGGAGAGTGTGTGGGTGTGTGAGACTGCGCTGAGGAATGTATGTAGGACCAAAGCTATTGTTACTAATGCTGAGCAGGATTGTAATGCCACTGAGAAATGTTCTCTAACTCCACACCATCAAGTTCATACCGCATGATGTTTAACACAACCAGTCCAGCACATACACCACTCGCATCCCATGCTTGGGCCTCAGATAGCAATAGATCCAACAAAAATATGTTGTACAGCGGCTGTAACAAGCAATGCTAATGTCTGAAATGTGCGACTGAATGTTGCCATACAGTAAGCGAGTTAGCGGATAAATGTATGGAATGCAGTGAGAGGAGGAGGCAAGTCGTACTTTGACCTAGTTTGGCAGAATAGTGATTTGCCAGGACCAGAAGGATATAAGGGGTCATTTTAATTCATTTTAGGGAGGGAATAGGCAGGGGGTAAGAGCGGGATGGGGGTGCACGTGAAAAGTAGGTCAGAGCAAAGTCAATTTCAGGTCAGCTGTCACACACGAACACCTGATCTCACGGTAGAGCAGCATTACAGAGAAGCTTTTTAGTCTGCAGGTCATTCGCTGTCAGAAAGGTGTGAATGAACAGTCTGAAATCCCAGAAATGCGCATCAACCACAGATCCCAGGTTATGCTCAGTCAAAAAAAGTCAGTGAAGTTGTGAAATATTAAATCTGTACTTTGATTTGATTTGATTAGACTGCCCTCTTGAGGCAAAAGAAAATCACCCTCGATAAACCGACCGAAGAAAATAAGATAAAAACACTATGCAGAGCACTGAGCAAACATTACCACTGGTGCAGAGCACAGCAGGCTGACACAGTAAAGTGATAGTGAGTGAAATAGATGTGTGTAAGTGGATTGGCACAAGCCAGGGCTGTAGTAAGAGCAGTCGGTAATATAATAACCACAACTCTGTCTCGGTTACAGCTGGCCAAGACAGGGCAGAAACTAAACAGCCAAACTAAAGTGTAGACTGAAAAAGCAGCTACAGTTATGAGACTAAAAGCCTTTGCAATACAGCAGATTTAGTTTAGTGATACCACTCACACAAACATAACACTGATGTAACCAATCTGAGCTCCACAGTCAGCTTATTTCCAATGTCTAATCTTTAGCCTCAGACTTAAAGTCAAGGCGACCCCATGCTGGAGCATCTTAGGCTGTGCGAGTTTAAAAAAAAAAAAAAAAAGAAGCTTTGAAATTAATCATAAAACTGACATGTTAAAGTATGTCCTCTCCTCTTAAATAGGACTAATTTGGAGAATATGAGAAGATTGACCTTTTTGAATTGTTGCACTGACCATAATTCAACTATGTAAACACTGGGTTTTACTCGCCGCTCGAGTATTTTCAGTACAGTAGTTAAAGACAGTTGCAGGCAGGTGTGGTGGCAAACTGACAGCTATGTAAAGAGAAAAATGATTTGCTGGAGAGAGATGATTCAAGGTAAAGGTTTAGATCTGTGTAAATTCCTTTACCTGCATCTCTGTTTTCAAACAAACCCACACACAGAGACACACACACACCAACACTCACACCCAAAGCAACTAAGACCCACAAATCCCACACGCAAAGGGAGATCCAACCCCCACCACTAATCTAAAAATCTATGGGATTACAACTAAATCCAGGTGCTATTATGAACTCTCATTTTTCACACACGAACAAAAAACATACAGATGAGTGAATGGAAGCTTGAATGCAATCGAATAAATTTCACCACTGAGTCAGTTTCAGCACTTGTCTTTAGGAATCTGGTCTGTCCATTTGCTCATTAACATATCAAATCAATTATGATTTAAAGCTGCAAATGTGACTGTTGTATCTGTGACTTCACTTCTGTTGTTCATATATCTTTTATTTTATGCTTATTTTTATGATGTTGCACAAAACAAATTAGCTTTGTGGGGAAACTCCAGCTCACTTCTAGGTTTTTTTTCCTCTGTTGTTGAAAAGGTCATCATTTAAACAACAAAAACAGAAATGTCAAATGAATAAAAATATATATTAAACTGCTTCAAAAATAAAAAAATATTTGACTCACTCTAAACTTGGACCTCCTGATAGGATTTTTCCCTTGACTAATTCACAGAGTGGAATATTTACTGCTGGATACCAGCATAACGTTAAGGCCAGATGTGCACATTTTAAGGATCCCCTCATCTCCAAATCTGATCCAGACAGATGTGAACTGTGCCTTGCGAGCTTGATGGGTTAAGCAGTGTGGGGGGGGGGGGGGGGGGGGGGGGGGGGGGTGGTGGGGGAGGGGCTGTGGGTTTAAGGGGGTTTGGGGATCTGGCTTGAGGACGGGATAAAGGGGTGAGAAATAAGGGGAAAGAGGATTACTGGGGCAGCAGGTGTTCTCAGATGCTCCATTTGACCGATATTCCTCTCTCATTCACTGTGTGAAAAGCACCACTGAAGCAATATTCATCATAGTTAGTAATTATCCATCACCCAGCACTTAAAATGATCTATAACAATGTCTAAGTAGCATTTCGCGGGTCACACATGTGATTTATCACTGCTATGCACTTGAAAACGTCGAACAGTCACAGTGGCTTTGGCCGATATCGTGGCCCGCGGTGGTTTGTGGCGTTTTGAATGTGGGAATGTTCGTCCCTTAATTTGCATTAAGGCGGGTATTTCGGTAATTATATTAAACCGAGGAGACAGCTGCAGCTCTCTGCATCTCTCCCTCTCTCTCTCTCTCTATCCCTCCTCGCCTTCCCTCACTTTCCTCCCTCTCCTCCCTCTCTGACGCACAGCTGAGAGACAGACATCTAACTCTGCGCATCCAGGCCACAGTAAATATAGAGCAAACTGACTGACCCTCCAAACTTGGTGCATTGGCGCGTACAGAAGAATATTTGACTCCCTGCAGATATATATGGAACCCAAAAATTATTAAATCCCCTTCGTCCTCTGGACAATTCAATAAGCGAATGAAGCCATTCTCCGGACTAGAACAACAAATGCTGAACGGCTGGCATCTGAAACCCTGCCTGGACTCTTGTCCATTGTACATGCCTGTGCTGTTTTGAGCACTAAATTTGACAATGACCTTCCCAAAATATCAGGGAGCGCGCTGCGCATGCCGCTATGCAGCCCAGACCAAGATAAACTTTTGTCTTCGATGTCCTTCTAATATTAATCAGCAGAGTTGTCTAAAAGCTATGTATTTCTTTGTCGTGGTAAATAAAAAATGGGGGAAATTATGATCTCCAACAGTGACAAGAGAGAGACAAACAGCCTACTCGTGTGGTCAGTAATCAATTTTCAGACCAAGGTGTATTTGTGTTTAATTTTTACGACCCTCTGCGGCGCCTTATGATAACAGATCACGTCTCATGCTGCTGTTAACAGTGTGTAGACTACTGGATCTGTCTGACAGACTCATGTCAATCAAAATGAGAATAAACTGTATTCCCGACATTGATATAAGTTTCGCTTCCACTGGTCTCTAACCTGCCAGCCGTCTCTCCCGGACATTCCTCCACAGTAGATCCCAAGCCTTGGACGTGGAGTCCCTGAGCTGCTCGCTGATCGACCGCCGCAGCTGTAGCTTGGCAGACTTTCGCTGGGTTGTCATTGCGGTGCAACCGGGCGCATATTCCCTAAAAACCAGCGCTCCGTCAACCCCCGTTATTCATCTGTGTCTTTATTCCAACGCGGGCAGCACCGGCTGGGACAGTGCGCCCCGGCTGCTGCGTCCGGCTGCCGCAATGGTCGTCACCGCTTCACCTGGTAGGCTGCGAGTTCCTTCGGCGCTGCGTCACCTTCCTGCACCAGCGGAGGCGGATGAGGTCCTACTGGCAGGATTTGGACCCGCTAAAGATATAGCGGTTTAATCGATGCAGCATTTCTGCCCTCCTCGTCCCCCCCGGTGCCCGACTCATCTGTTTATAGGGCCAAGGTGCAGAAATGTTTCAACACAACTTCTGCATGTGAGGCTGGACCTCTGACAGGGCGAGCCAGATGTGAGAGACGGTTTGCCCACTCCCCATATGCCAGACTCTCTCTTCCCCCATCTCTCTCTCACTCACACACACACACACACACACACACACACAGTGAACCTACATGTTCTCCACGACCCAAACCCACCCACTCACCCAAACAAGGATCTCTTTCAGTCCCTTGACACACACTAACAACACACAGTCATGCCACACACTTATGCACACAACTTGCAACTGAGTGTGTGTTGCCAGGAAAAAAGGCTTTCCATAGCATCTCTGGTCATTCAGTGAGCAGCTTCGTTCGTGACTGATTTAATAAATTTCCTTATCTTCCCCATTACTTCCTTTCCTTTCTTAAAGAAATCATGCTGGTCGCTGCAAGTGACCAAAAATCTGATGTCACAAAATAGTTAATTTTGTTTTATCAGCTGCCAGAAACCAAAGGGTATGCAGTATACAATGACAGGAAACAGAGAACAGCTGCAAATCCTCACATTTAAGAAGCTGGATGCAGTAAATATTTGGGAATTTTAAATTGTGACAGCATTGGAAATCTCTTGCTGTTACGTTATCTAAGTTCATGGATCAGGGAATCCAAGTGTTTCAGTGGTCTTTTTAGGTGACTGCATCACAGTATGAGTAACTGTTGCTTGAGTGACTGAGACAAAGAGTGAGAGTACACACACAACAGACGGGCATCAGTCAGCCTGACAACCTACAGTGAAAGTGCACAAACATCAGCCATCTGAGGTGCCTGTCTTTGTGAGTCGCATTCACCTCTCTGACACGTCAAGAGTTTCGGGAATTTCGTTCGGAGCCCTGAGTTACTCCCGTGTTATCCCAGGAATGCCAGACAGAGTGATCAGACCGGCCAGGACACTCCTCAGCTGCCGTCTGCTTGACACCATCGGATGTCCTGTTTGTGGTGTTGAGTTCCAGGTCAGCACGGATCCATGGGCAGAGACCTGATTCAACATTTCAGCCTGTGGAAACACGTTTGACATCCCGAGTAGTCAGCAGAATCCTGGGGTGATCTGGACACCGAATACCGCTTTACTGGCGTGGCTGGCTGTCAGAAATGGGGCCATGAATAATCGCGTCACCCAAAATGTGACTTCTGCAGTTGGAGTTATTCCTCATTAAACATACAGCACACATGTAGAAGGGGAAGGTTGTTAAGGGTGGCACTGGTAATCAGCAGTCATGTAGGGTGTGAGAGGAAGCAAGAAAACACCGTAAATGACACAAATTGTGGAATAAAACGACTGATTGAGTGTCCTTTTTTTGTTTGGAGAAAGTCTTGGATTGTTTCTAATGAAGCAGCATTTTCAAGGAACTTTATTGTCATACCAGGACATTTGCATGTTATGGTACGAAATTGGTTGGGGGATGAGGCAAATTTCAAAGTCCATGTTTCAGATGCATCTTTCACACTGAACTCAAACAGTAAAAAAAGGAGAACATGGGGAACAACAGGGCAGTATTTTTGGTGTTTGACAGAGTCACATTGTGAAAAGCTTCTCCTTTATAACCTAACTACTGACTGCAGGATGACAACAGATGCAATCATCTGAAACGGTCGAATCAGCCCGATTTGTGAGTTTGGATCTCAAGCTGGCAAGAGACCACGACATGTGTGGGCACATGGCATTGATTTGTGAGCAATGATGCCAACAATCACTTAAAAGAAGATGTAGGCACCGGATGCTTGTGCGTAGGCTTCGATTTTGAGTGGGTGAGTTCTCATCTTGTTGAGGAGAGGATGGAAAAAGCAGACAGGAGGCGGTGAACCTCACAGGGAACCCAAGATAGAAAAGAGAGAATAAGACACGGTGGGACTGAAGCATGAATGTGCTTTTAAAATGGGTGAAAGATGAGCTGCCAACGGTCCTGAAGGGAGTCATGGAAGACACAAACAACGTGCTTATTTCGGTAGAAATGTCTAAGGTCTCTTGTAATGTCTGTGAGCCTCCTGCAAATGAACATTCCCACACTATAAGAAGGCAAGAAAAATCTCTCAGAACCATGCAGGAGATTTATGTTTATGCAAGCATTTAAACTCCTTCTGTTCCTAAATAAATTACGGCCTACAGACTGCAGCAAAACAAACAAAAAAAATGCTGACATTTCCCTGGTGATACTCGGGGAGAAGACAAAAAAACGGTGCACCACTTCCTGCACACATATCTGTCTGTCCCATACAGACAAGTGACAAATAAAAGGACAGCATAAAATGAAAAAAAAAAACAGCAAGTGCAGATGTATTTCATACACAAGTGGTGACTGAATAGTTTGAAGGGTGTGAAAATGATGTAAACCATATTCAACCATCACCGAATCTCAACCCAGTTTGCATGTGCGCTTTCTAGAATGTGTGAGATGTGGTTTGTACAATTGCATGTGTGTGGTAGAGACGAACAGAACATAAATACCAAAGCGTACCATTCATTTAACATAAAGCACAAAAGACATAAACACAAAGCATGCATAAACTAATGTATATATGTATAAGTGAGTGCATATGTATTCAGTTTGTATATATACACACACATAACCTGGTGACCTGTGCTCTCTGTGTAAATGCCATCCTGTGTGTGGGCCTTGGGATTAAGGGATTTTAACACATTAACACAACCACCACTGGCTCATAATCAGAACACTCTGACATAGCTCTGAGGAGCAGAGGATTAAGTACCACCGATATTTTCTGTGTTTTCTTAAATCCTTTTTAACTTTTACTACTGATTTGTGGTTTTCAGGGAAATTTACTGGGGAAAATGAATACGCGACAGCAAAGAGCCCGGAAACATTAGCTTGAGAGAACAATGTCTACTTGCACCGATAGTGGTGGAGGCTGAAAGTTTTATTTTCCTCTTAAAGGAGATTGAGTGGAGGTTGAGAAAGAGAACAGAAGTGTAAAAGAAAGAGGCCACAGGTCAGAAATGAAACGCTTCTGTGGGAAAATTACAAAACTCCCAGTGACTTTGATCCAGGCTCAGTTTTACGTTTCTCCTCTGTGACGTTAAAGGCTATGATGTGTGGATAGTAAGCTGGTCCTCGAGGTCAACCTCTCCTCTGGGCAGAGAAAGAGAGAGAGAACACCACAGGAACACTGTCTAGCAGCAGTAGCGGCCAATCAAAACAACAACCTAACACATTTCAGTGCTCAAACAGCCAATCAAAGCAGCACAATGGACATGCTCTGGACAGACCCGGGATCTGATTTTCAGAACAAATACACAACAGAACATGGGCGTCTCCACAGGGAGAGCAATCAGATCTTTCAGTGGTTACAGAAATGAACAGTGCTAGTTTGGACAAGGTTGCAGTCTGCTGTCCTCCTCCTTTTCAGGAGGAGGAGAAGCTGGAGCAGGCGTCCAGTCTTCTTCCTGTCTCCAGCGCCAGTTCATCTGAGGTTAGGAAATTGTGTCAAATAAGCAGAATGATGAGCCAGAGTCACAAATATGGCACAAACTGCGTGTGATAGTCACAAAGATCCAGTGGCCAGAAATGATTTTACAAATAATCCTGTTATATTTTCGTCCACTAAGATCTAACATCACTCTTACCTCTGTGGAACTAAAGACAAATTAAATCTGAAAACATTCACAGATACTTTTCCGGACATTTGTCGTTGAATGTGGAATACATTTGACTGTTTTGAACATTTTCTATTGAAAAAGAAGAAAAAAAAAATCCAGTTTCTAGTCTATAGCTGCATATGCACGCAGAGCCTGGATTAGCAATTCAGGCTAATCAATGATTTAACAGATAACGTGATCACCCTCTCCTTTCTCCCAGCTTCCTTAAATTCATGTCTGCTCAGCTACCACATCTCCTCCCTTCCTCTTCCTCCTCCTCTTGCTCATTTCATCTCCTCTTCATTCCTTCATCACTGTCTCCCTGGTCTCTATCTTCTATTTTCAGCAACACTCAGTCATTCAGGCCAAGCTGCTCGGCTCACTTGACTCTGCTGTTTGAGCCTGAAAGACACACGCATACATACTCCCCCAGCCCCCCATACTTTTACCGTGTGTCAACTCAACAACTGCTCACTTCGAGTCTTTAGGTGCACTGCAAACAAAACTAAACAAATGAGGAATCCAGACGGCGAATCCTCTACAACAGAAGAATCCAGAAGCATTTCTCATGCTGTAAAATAAATTGCCAGCAGCTTGTTACCTGCAGTGAGCACCACCAGTCTGCTTAAAGTGGAAAACATCCAGATTAAAACCATTGAACAGATGGCACTGTGTGAACTTGACCTAAATTCCTAGCTCATACTATCTGTTTTTAGTGATCCCTGATAGCACACACACACACACGCACACACATCCATGCGCACGCTTTTAATCATCTTACTATGTACCACATAGTAATTCCATATGTTGCTCACTGCATTTTGGAAGACGAACGCTGCAGGATTCAGATCACAATTCAGTTTATGAGTTCACCCAAGATCATGTGCTTTACATGCAGCAACCTAACATGAACTGAAAACTGTATATTTAACAAAAACAAATTGCTTCCATATGATAATGAACTTTTATGATGAGGTAAATTAAAGCTAAAATAAGTAAAGGCTGCTAAAAGTCTTGATTAAAATGATCTTCATTGCACAAAGAAAATGCCTGTGTTTTAAACATGGAAGAAAACTGTTGCTTTAACATTCAGAGGTGAAATCGTTAAATTGACCCTTGACTTTGAAACATCAGAGAGACAATGTGACGACGCAAATTAAGACAAAAAATAATGTAATAAAGTTGTGAAGACATTTTTGTTCAAAGCTTGAGCACATTTGATTTTCCAGTGGAGAAAGGAGAAGAGGAGAATGTCTGAAACCATTCAGATTTTCCCGCCTGAGTTTTATTAGCAGACGGCTTCACTTAAGTAACTGTAAAATAGAATGAAGAAATAATGCATATTTCTATTATTTTAGGATCCATATGCTTCTCATGTGTCATCACAAAAGGGAATAAACTAAAACGGAAACATCACAGAAAGCCAAGATTATACCCATCTGTTCACATGAGCTTGAATTAACTGTGTCAGTGTCTCTGTCAATATTTCTGCACTAGTCGTCGAGGAATGCTGCTCTTGACAATTCCTGAAGAAAAATGGGCCAGGAGTAAAGTGGGTCAGGAGCTAATTCAGAGTGTCTGTCCTCCACACTTTCCAATAACAACAACAACAACTTTCCTTGTCCAGCCTGTGAAGATAAGCCCGTTGACATCGTCCACCTCCCATTCAGGAGACTGGATCACCTACAGCAGGAGATGGCTATCACTGTGGTCTGCCTGAGGCCAGAGGACACAAAGCAAAGGTCTCAGCCTGAGGACCAAAGAGGAGAGATGATCCAGATGGGAAACAGAAGAAAGCAAGGCAGAGCACAGCAGACACAGTCTGAGGTATAAACTGTGGAACAGAATGGGGAAGGGGAGACCTCGTATTTGGAGACAGAAGTGGGGGTTTGAAAGCCGAGTGCAGAGGGCTACGGGGTGCAGACTGTGGTATGGAAGTAGGAGGACCTGGGGCAGGACCGGGAGGGGAAACAATAGCTAATGGACGAGGAGGAAACCCCACAGGTCATGGGAGTGCAGATCACATGCTGATAGGATGCCTTATTGCTGAGTGTCTCATTTTAAAGGCACTTAGGAGCGATACACATATAGTGAGGTTTTTAACCGTTCAAATAAGCATTTTAGTCCAAAAATCCTCAAATACCAACTTCCTTCCTCAAGCCTCCTCTCTGTGCTAGTATAGGGTTGCAGGACCACACACAAAAACACGTGCGTACAGGCAATACACAAATATCCACTCATGCTTACATCGCCAAACACACATGCCAACACACGCACACACACATACACAAGTAGCAGTAGAATCTCCTGTGCATGTGAGTGGTGCTTAAAAGCTGCCAAACATAATGGTATTTCTGTTACAATCAAACTATCATTATTTTGCTCTCATATACTGGTTAACTGAACATGGAGCCCATTATCACAAACATCATGAGTGTGTAATTACAGTGAAGCATTAAGATTGAAGAGTAGTTATTGCAGTAAAGTGGAACTCACAGCATCTTTTGGCCAATATTCTGCTACACTCAGAGATGAATTAGTGCATGTTTACACTGTATGTACATGGTCATCCTGCAGGAAAGTCAGACTGGGTAAGAAACAGGGGCATAGACAGGTAAAAAAAACAAACAAAAAAAGAAAAAAAAAATAGCTAGCACACCTTAAACTGTTTGCACACAGCTACATAAATACGTCAGGAAGGGATATTTTAACGGCCAGAATGAACAAGAGGAATTAAATATGGGCACCTGACTATTGTTCTGATTGAGAGAGAAGAAAAGTATAATAATAAGACAATGATAGAACTAATAAGACTAGCATTAACAATAACAAAACTAATAATGATAATAATACCAATAATCGGACTAAGAATAATAAATGATGAGACTAAGTAGTATCATGCACACTGAAACACAGCAAACAGTTACAATAAAACAAATCAAGACGGAAAATAGACACAGAGAAGAAAAACCAAAACACAGTGAGGGGTCGAGTTACAGTTTGAATAGTCAGGAGAGATAGAGGATGATAGAAAGATAGGGGCAAAATGAAAAGGGAGAGGTGAGGGAAGAAACAGAGGGAGAGACTGGGACTGCAGCCAAATCCACTTCCAGACTTGTTAAAGCACTGCTGCACACTGCAGCAATATTTACCACACACACACACGCACACACGCTCACTTACTAAGCACTGAGTTAATAAGGGACCTCCGTGCATCACAAACCTTTAATGTATGCAGTCGGGTGGGTCTACACATGACAGCTACTAACGCACGCAAGTTACAGTCACTGAGTTATAAAGATTTATTGCTAGTTAATTGCTGAGCCAACTGCTTTTCTGTGTGAGGTATCTTATGCATAACACACAGTGGCAACAGAAGAGGTTTTATACACACACACACACTTATGTACACACATTCCACATTCATAGTCACACATGGACAGATTGAAACCTCTGACAGTTTTATCACAAGAAAATGTCAAGGAAGCGTGTGATTTTACTAAACAACTAAAGTGAGAGAAAAACATTTGGGTTAAATGTCAGCATGACACTGCCTCTAGGAAAATGTGTGGTAGAAATCTGCTGGAACCATAAATCAGCTGAATCCCTCCAGTCAGGCATATTAAAAACATATTACAGCCATGCAAGGGACACACTAAAAGGATTCATGGGCCATGGGTCAAGATTACCCACAGCCTTCCCGAACACTTTCCAATAACGTGTAAATTCTGATGGATTATGTGTTTTTTATAATCCTGGACTTCAGTGAAAATGTAGAGAATGTGTGTCAATGTGAGTTTGGTTCAGGCTAAGGTCATTTGTAGCTCAACAGCTGCTGTAAAATAGCAGCACACATGTAAAATGTCTTTGAGTGGTAATGTTTACCAGAGCAGTAGTGCTGCAGAGCACTCATCCAGCTTGTCTGAAACCACGCAGAGCTGGAATGAACAGCTGGAATACAACTACATTCATATGCTGGATTCAAATGCCCAATAATGAAATGCAGCAAAGTTTCGACTACAAATAACGCACGTAGGGCAAACTGAATTTTATTCACACAAAGTCAAACAACAGGACTGTTCATGCTTGTTTGGATTTTGCCAGATGAATTTCAGACAGCAATAACGAATGTAAATAATTCTGTGATGAAACTATAATTATTGACATACAGTAATGCACTGGGAAGTCACACACTGGAGTTATTACTATTGATGAAAAGTGGGACAAAATAAAATTTATAAATATACCTTAGCTGATTTGCTAAGAAATGCCATTTTTCCTTTATCGCTGTTGGACAATTATAACTTAACCTTGAGTTCAGGTGAGGACTGAATGTAGACTTAATTAGGCACAAGATATTTGACAGGTCACATAAGAAGCAGTCAAATCAAGCCGGCAAACTAAACTGTCATAATGCTTTCTGTGCAATGTGCAATACGACTGAGTTAAAAAGCACAGAGGAGACCTCCGAGATTAAGAGATTATTGAAATGCAAACAAACTTGAGATCAAGTAAAGCGCTTCAGCATCTATACGAGAATACTCCTCTGTTATTATATTTGAATTTTCCAGAAATAAACGTATTGAAAATAAATCCTTTCCATCTCTGTAGGAATTAAAACATTTTCTTCAGTGGCTTGAGGGCAGGTTTGATTTAAACCAAATACATGTATGGCATGTATCCCCTTTCACACACACACACCCACACCCACAGAAAAGAGGCACATTAAAGAAAAACATCAAAGAGGAGGATTCGAAAAATGAAGTCAGATAAGAATAAGAAGACCGCAGCACAGAACAGGTATGAACACCAGTTGTTCTAGGAGGAATTTTTCAGTTTATCTGACAGAGAGCAGAGTGAATGCCAGCTATGTGAGCAGAGATATGTGCATATCATACCCTGTCGCTTTGCAGCTAAGACCCAGACCACACAGGCTGACAAACACTGACTGATTAGACAGAACTTCTGTCAAACAGCCAAAGTGTTTCCTCATATCAGAGGAGAAAATAAACACGGTCAAGTGAGAAAACAAACCTGAAGCATGAAAGTCCAAACAATGAAACTAACCTACACTCCTCCCTCAGCGCTGTCATGTTTGGATGAAATGTTTTTTTACTCTTTGTGCACATGCACACAAACACACACACACACACTCTCACTCTCATCGTAGGCCACTGACGGCATCACCTCTGACCCGCCTGCAGCCTCTGGGGCCTCATTACCCCCACTGCACCTCTGCTGCATGGACTCTCATTGACAGTAATGTGACCCTTGCTGATGGTGGTGCAACATCGGAGACACCCCAACGATTACAGCATGTACACACACACACACACACGCACATGGATGTGCAAGCTCACACACATACACAGACAAAACACAAAAATAAACAATCCCGCAGTGCAGTGCATGCAACCCTGTCGCCAAGGCATCTCCCTGGGCTGCTCTTAACTACAGTCGCCATGACGCCTGTGCATGTCAATCAAAAGGGACACACTCTGAGGATAAGAGATATGGACAGGGGTCAGAGTTGGACTCATTAATCATCTTCTCAGACTCTTATATCTCCATCTCAGGAAACTTGAGTTCCAGAGGGGAAAAGAGAGAAAAGACAAAAATTCAGGACCAAAGAGAAAATTTGTGTTAATGTTCCTTTTAGCACAACAGATATATTGAATTAGAAAACCTTTGATTTTGCTGTGGTGAGGGAGAAGAGCTTCTGTGCCTTATCACACAACAAATTCCACCAAACCATAACTTCAAAGCAAATATCTGTGTTTATGCTCTTGAATATGCACATGTTGTGATATGTACAGGCAAGGCTGCGTGTGTGTTCGTACATCTGTGTGTGTTATAGTAGAGACTCTACAGTATATCATTACTTCTGGGTGGTTGAGGTTTGACATACAGGCTAAGAATCCTGTGGGAGACATTCCCAGAAGTCCGGTTTTATCCCAAAGCGGGAATGCAAACAATCCAACAGAAAGGATACTGAATGAACACAAGACCACCTGACACACAAATACACACACACACACACACACTCACAAACACACGAACAAGAACACACAAACTTTCGCTTAAGGGTTGTCATACCTGCTGATCCACTGGTGATTCTTGCAGCAGCCTGAAATGGGAAAAAAAAGGGAGAAAGAAAGAAAGAAATACACAATGAGTACAAAAACAATTTAAGCAATTAAATATACAAACACTTCACGTGAACATGGACACTCTCAAGATTCAGAGAATGTAAACTCAGTATTAGCCAAAGACAATGACTCCCTGCTACTCTGCTACACTGGGAAAATGACCCAAATTCTAAATCTGGTTCAACCAACAGAAACAGATTGTTTATGTAATACGATCACATGAAAATCTATCAAGCCCTAACAGCTTATTCATTTATTAACCAGATGTATGAAAAAAAAATGTGTTCCAGTAATTAGAGGAAATTGGAGAGGATGTTGCGTGTATGTGTTTGGTGGTGGAGGAGGGGTAATCACAATAGATGATGGTACCTGATGAATAAAATAACAAGGGTAGAAAAAAGGATGAAGGACGACAATCAAGTTAAGACCAGAAACAGTAAACTCCACCAGTGACAACACATGACTTCAAACTGCAGGTGCTGGAATATTAACACAGGAAATTAAAGCTTAGACTCTGATCATGAGGAGAACAAACATACACATAGGCTTAAAAAGTCCCAGAATCCACAGGAATTGACAAAAATCCCAGATTAATTTGCTGTCCAGCGTATGAAACATGATCTCAACACAGATATGGTAACATGAATGCCGCCACTGTTACAGGAAAACCCCACATCCCTACAAAGAAGCTGGGATTTACCAAATGATCCACCTGCAGTTTTGCAATTGCACAGGAAGCTCTGCATGATTCCCCTGGGTTTTCCTGAACCCTGAGGTCACACCGCACACTGTAAATTACTAAACAAACAATCACCTGTCATTTCCAGTTTTAAAAAGGCACACTAGAGGTCGAATATCACGTGAAAGCAGTGATTTCTATTTTATTTCACAAGTTTGAAACTGCCACTGGGAACTTAACGCCATTTTTTTTAAATAGCAGGAAATGACAAGAAATATAACTTTCATTCATTTTTCATTTCTCGTAAATATTTAACAAGACAAAACCCTAAAATTACCACACAAAAAACAATCTCTTATCTGCCATGTTGAGTGGGTTCAGTCACCGGTCTCAGCTAATAGCAGTCAACTAAAGGTAACTACTGCACCAGTGCTGACTGATTCTGAGTGTGAAAAACATTGGTTCAGTCTCAGCAAACAGTAGCTATGAAACAGAAAACATCCCACCTGATGTAAACAAAAATAAAGGTAAAAAAAAGTGAAGGTGACATCCTACAAAAGTTTCCGACATCAGGTAAAGTTTGTAGATGCCACCCACCCCATCTGTCATTTCCTAATACTGAATAAATTTCAGTTTGATCTGTGATTTGAAACTGAACAGTAAAAAATTTAATGCATACCTTTGCTTCTTTTTAAGAGAAACAAAAAACACAAGGACAACATTAAATTCAAAAACTGGTGAATTACTCCAGTTCTTCTACAAATACCTTTGATACAAAACATGCTCTAAACTTTGAGCTGAGAATCAGCTACGTATCTTTGTGTGTGTGTGTGTGTGCGCGTCCATGTCGGTTTGGACAGCTGTACTTTATCAGTCACGGTTAGGCGAAAATAAACCCACTCCTTAGCATCAGTCTGATCCCACGGCCCCTGCTGCTCTCTCTACCTACCTACACATCCACACACTCTCACACACACGCGCCCACACACAACTAATAGTTCTAACACTTAAGGATCGACTACACACTGACCAAAGGCATGTTCCACTACATTCTGCAGAGGCATGCCATCTCCTGTGGAAGCAGAACAACTGCACTACAACTACTGAGGAGCAAAGAGAAGCAAAGAGAGCCGGCTTCCACAGGTTTCCCTCCACAGACACCAAATGTCATATCCACTGAGCATCTCTGAGAACATCTGTGCTTGTTTGGCGACTTGCAGATCAAAACCAAGTCAAATTTCTTCTCTTCGTTTTCTTTTTGCTTTGAGGATGAAAAGTGAGGAGATCTAGGTAAAACTGGGACAAACTGTATTAGGTGGAAAGGTAAGAGATTTTTTTAGATTATACATTAAAATGAAAGTATTTCACTGAGTAAACAGTTAAATGCTGTTGATATATCATACTGTTGATATGTCAAACAACTATTTCCAAGCTCAATTTTTTTTTTCATTCATTCTTGATAAAACATGGTTGGTGTTGGCAGTTAAACCTATTTTTTGTTCTTTGCCCACCTTCACCTGTCTGACTGTTGTACCTGTTGAGTGGTGGTTTATTTGTGGTAGTTTCTGTTGTTTGCCGCAGTGCTGACACAGAAAAAGGTGACCTTGGACACTACTGGATGGAACAGAGCTGTCTCATCTTTTTACTTTCACCTTATTTACACAACAGCAGGAAACATGCAGACTGGACAGAAGCCCAGAGAGAGAGGGAGGAGGATGACAGAAGAAAGGGAGGGAGTAAACTGAGGTTTTTAAAGAAAGAGTCAAAGGAGAGACTTGTTTTCCTGTAAAGAGCTTTGGGTAGAAATTGCCAGTCTAAGACTTAAATATAACGAGGCAGTTTAGGAGGAGAGCAGCTATGACAATGAAAAAAATAAAATATTCATTCTCAAGCAGTTTGTTTCAGGATAGGCTGCCTCGAAAAATAGCAACGCACTGACCACAATTACACGGCACAAAACCGGTCTGAGCCTCCAGGTTCAACTCAGAGATGTTTCAAAGTGAGTTTGGTAGACATCAAAACATTTCTCCAGACGATGATTAGCTAATCAACTTATATCAGTCACACATGCCTCTGAAGCTCCTGCCTTTCAGGGTCAGCTGCAAAGTGTTAGATACTGTTTAGCTCCCAACCAGCCAACATGCTGTTTCTAGAGACTTAGTGAGGTACAAGTTGACAGCAGGGAAGACTGCAGGTTTGAACTGAGGTAAATCACAGACATCATAGTCTGCTTGTGAGTGGTAACCTGATGTTATTATCAGGCAAACTCTGGGTCACTGTGGGTTCCCACAGGAGAAGCTGCTGCAGACTGTAGCCCAGTTACATTTGAGATTAAAGAAAGAAATCAGGACAAAGCAAATAAGTTCTGTGACAAATGGATACACAACTGTTTCCTCCCAAACAGCTCTCACATCTGCCGAACTTACTCATTTTTTTCCTGTAGGATTCACCACAAACGTCACAACAAACATACAGCTAAACGAGATGTTGCCATTGAGCTCTGAGTCTTTGTCACAGACAGTAACAGCTTGGCTCACCCTGGCCCGTCGAGCTTGGAGATGTGTTGGTGACGAGAGGGACGAGCGGGTGAGCGGTTTGCTGCGAGTCAAAGGTCGCAAGCGCCGTCTGGTGGGTGGCTCAGGTTTGTCTGGAGCTCTGCAGGTTCCCTGATCCTGACTCAGGGTTCGGCTCGCCATCCTGCCCACAGCAGGAGCACCCTAGGAAGACGGAGAAGAAGAAGGCTCAGAAAAGTGGTCTTGAAAATATAAAGAGAACATGACTTTTTTTCATTATTTATTTCCACTATAGAACATTGTAAGTCTCTTTCGTTGTCTTGTTTGATTATATTAATTGCAGTTGTGTCTCAAAATGAATGTGTTTATGCTAAAATCCAACACATCCCGTAGTGTCTTTAAAATCAGCCTCTTTATATCTGTGTCTCCTTCAGTCTCTTACCCCACTCCCAGTCTTCATGTCACCTGTCTCTTCAGCAGCCCTCTGTGTCTCTGTGTGGTTTCTGTGGAGTATTTAGTGGAGCTGGTGTAGGTGGGGAGTGTTTGAAGATATAAGACACTGCTGACGATGTGTCTGAAAAATCCCCCCTTTTCCAAAACCATCCTCATCCCCCTCTGTGTCTCTGCTCAGTGACAACACTGGAAAGTCCATCCCAGCTTGACCTCATAACTCAACTACTGTACCCACTTCAGTGCTGTGTTTCCCGCTTTCCCCTCCCGTCCAGCACTGAGCTGATAACATGGATGTGTGTGCAAATGTGTGTGTGTGTATGTGCGCGTGTGTGTGACTGAAAGGAGGAATGGCATTGATTTCCGTAAGCAACGTTCTTTTTTTTTTTTTTTTGACAAAGAATCCAATCCACAAACGCCTGCATAGAGAGACACACTTTCCCTTCATCTCAACATACAGTACTTGCCTGTGTAGAAAAGTCCCTTTTTGACCCTGTGGAGCATTTCCATCATAGAGATGGCATGATGTTGTTGCTAGTTTGTCACAGTTAGATAACAACATCAAGGACACTGTGTCCCCAAAACAAAATACAGCTTGAACTCAAAGTTAGTAAATGTCTCACTAAAATGTATTTCCAAATTTGTCATGCTTAATTAAAGTGGTGTTTGCTTTGGCCCGTAAATGAAAAGTTAAGGGATGACTAAAGTTATTTCAATTCACCCTGAGCTAACCATGAATGTGTGCATCAAAACGGTAACCCATCCATTACTTGTTGAGATATTGGGATATTTCATACCAAAAAAAAAAATCAAAACAAAACCCAAATGTGAACATCATTGTGGCACTAGTGGAAAAATCTGATGCTCATATCAGTGGGATTCATTGTCTGGGAGCCATGTCTGTCTGTACAAAATGTCATGGCAATCCACCCAAAAGTTGTGGAGATATTTTAGTCTAGACCAATGTGGAAAACTGGCAGACTGACATTGCATCCCTCGAGCTACGACATTTAGCACAGATGATTAAAAAAATCCATTAAGAAATTCTAAGATAGAGAAACTGACTGGCTCCTTTAAATGTAGTTAGCACAAAGGAGAGAGGGTGGTTAAAGGGTATTATCTGATCAGAGAACAGTGAGAGAAGAAAGAATTAAAAGATAACCAGAGAACATAGTTTGGAGTAACCACAGTTATTTCAGTTTTATATTAATCTGTATTCATTGTTGGGATGACATGGCAGATAAATAGATTATCTTGAGGGTATTTGAGAGGATGTTCTGATATTTCACTATTGAATTAATTTGTTTTATTTAATTCAGAAAAATCTTAATTCCTTTGCCTTGAATGCCTTCTACTGCCAAAGAAGAAAAAGCCACACATTACTGTTCTGGGCTGAGATCATTTAGTCTTAATTACCCCATAAATATTTAACATTTTTTGGATAAATGGTCTCTGCGCTCCTCTTGTCCCTCTCCTCCTCTGAACATTTATATTGATTTTTCTTTTTATTGATCGTCATATTGTGTTGTATTGTGCATTTTACTTTGATGGGTGTCCTCACTGCAAACAACATTTACTTTAGTGTTACATAAAAATACTTGACAGAGCATGTGAAACACAAAGCTAAACATGTTTTATGGCTGTTTTTCTGGCTTGCCAGACAGTTTGATTAAGATTAGCTTGATTAAATACAGCCTTTTTATAAGAATTCCTAAACTTCTGTGCTGTTGGTTTAAGAGCTATTTGAGGTTACCAGATTTACACTTGGTAAGCATAATGAGGCAGCTGGAATGCCCTGCGAGAGAAGAACAGAGGAGCACAGCAGCCATCCACAGAATCTTCCAGAAATTTCGTTAAATGCACCTTTAAAATAGCAGCGTGCTCGAATAAGCTTAGCGCTTATTATCTGTGGTTTCTGGGGAATTGATGCAGTTTCCAGATGGATGCCAGACAAATCAGAAACTACCTGATTTATGAAAGTCTTTAATGGCAGAAAAACAACAGGCCTGGAAACCATCCAAACTGTTATTCTTAATGAATCTACCCCACATTATATAGTGGGAGAGACTGCAAGCCTGGCAACCCATTCCCCTGAGTAGGCTCTCTGTCCAGCATGTGTGTGGTAAGCTGTATGACTTAATGGTAAATTGTGTGTGAGTGTGTGTGGCCACAGATGGTATAGTGTAAAGTATAGCTGTAGTTATGGACTTTGACAAAAAATTTAACGAGATATTACTGAAAGCAATAACTCCCTGGTCTTTTGATTTGGCTATTCTGAAGTCTAATCAAAACTATATTATGAGTGTCATATATTTTTTATTTAAATTCAAATTTAAAGCAAAACTTTATGTGATTTATATACTTAAAGTACCCTATGTTAAAACTCAGTGACAGCAGCACATCAGGCAGAAGCTCTGACTTTCTGAATGATCGACTGGTGGAAATACAAGATTTAAATTTTCTATCACCTCGTAAGGAAAAAAAACTGTAATGCCAATGTGTGAAAGTCTAAATGTGAACTGAATGTGAACTGAAAAAGAGTTGCAAACTTCAAAAACAACATTTGTCTCCAGGCTCCATTCAGAAACTTTCCATTTTATGTTGTCTTCCTTTCAGAAAATGATATATAACCTGAAAAGCCTTGTACAGGATATCCACAAAAAAAAAACATTCTGTATAACTCATATGTCTAATTGGTTCAAACTATATCAACTACATCTATGTGTATATGAAAAAACACTCACATCAAAAAATGTTTGATCTGGTAATTGTTCCTTTTGCTGTTTTTTTCCCCCAGTCTTTTGTTAATTCATATTTCAGCACTATTCATATCCTTTATTTCTGCCAAAACACTTTGGGTCAGTCATATAAATAAATTGGACTTGACTTGACCTACCATGGTGGTCTCCTCCTCATCTGTATTGGTCACATCTTGGTGGGAGGAATCAGCACTTTGGACGTCTTGGATCCCCTCACTGAGCTGATCCAACTTGTTCATCAGCAGGATCATGGAGTCACATGCAGCAGTCTGAGCATACGGGTCAAAAGACATAGACGCAGGTAAATAAACTCTGGGGTCAACCTTGCAATGAGGTCTTTCATGTATGTTTGCCTCAGAGAGATTTGCTGAACCTAACTCCACATACACTCCTCTTCCTCATCCACCTACTCCACCCTTCATTGCCTCCAAGAGTCCATGCGGATGAACATTGTGCTTTTTTCAGCCTGCCCAGGGGTACACACTGTACCCTGCACTGTGGAGGAGCTGACACCTTCTCAGTGAGGTTTTTGTGGAGCAAGGATGACAGAAGAGAAAAAAATATATAGATAAAGATAGCTAGTGAGGAATAAGCTGCCTTTCGCTAGATGTCAAGACAGCAACAAACCCAAATCATGTCATGTAAATGTGTTGTATCTGTGCATGTTGTAGCTATGAACATACCTACACCCTCGCTTTCCCTCTCTTTCGCTCTTCACCCATTGGTTGTGGACTCTGACTGAGATACTTGTTCACTCGCCTTCCAGGAAATGAACAAACTGCTTTGTTTCTAAGCTCTGCTGCCAATCCCAGAGTCCCAGAGGCTGATAGCAGCACATAGGGCCCCTTTGAGGAGCTTGAAGTCCAAAAACAGCCCCCTCACTCACACACACACACACAAACATACATGCATACACACAAGCATGCCCTCACCCACCCACTCACACACACAAACACACCCTTCTGTCCACTCCTATTCCCAAACCCATCATGTTGACCAGTTTAAAAAATATCTGCAGTAACGGCTTTGGCAGTAAAGCCATTTCCTGTGTGTTACAGCCCCCACATCTCCAGATTCCTACACACAGGAACACAGAAGGCTGTCTATGTGCACCAGGGTGCTATTTTTACCCTCACTATGGGGGACAGAGCCAGGGCAAGGGGAGAACACGGGGAGTGGAAGCTTTTCAGTGGCACGAGTGTCTGCAAACATGAACACACGCACACACATAGAGTGGCACGGAAGTGTGCTAATGTGAACTCAAACGCATACCACTCCATACGCACAGACACACATTTACACACGCTGCCTTTTCACAGCACAGTGCTCTCAAAGTTCATGAAATGTTAATATGCTTCTGTCTAAAGTATTTACAGAGGAGAGAGTGCTTAATGCATCACTGTACCTCTGCTACAAGACCATTTCATTACTTGTCTGAACTGTCTTTGTCAAGCTGGGGCACAGATTTTCTTGATCCACCTCAGTATAAATATCTAAAGAAGTGTATACTTAGTCTATCAGTGTGAAGTGAAACTACATAATTAGAAGAGAGGAAACACTTAAAAGTAAATTTACCATCAATTCATTACAGAGTTTTTCCTTCAGTTAAATCCGGGTGAAATAATCTATTATGTATTTTGAGTTTAATATTTTTCTATCTGATGCACCTCACTGTTATCTTGCAAGCAGAGCCATTGCCAGTGCCATTTGAGCCCAGCTCAAGACACGTTGAAGACCAAGTCCAAAAGGGTCATCAATCATAGTATTATGTACTCAAGCAAGAAAGAAGACAGTTATGTGCCCGAGTGCCCAGAGACCAAGGCTTAATTATAATTATATGAGTCAAAGAACTCACAGAAAAACTGTCATGAGATTGGACTTGAATATTACAGCAACTCCGTTTCAGCCTCATTTCACTTTAAATGCAGTTTAATAACTTGTCCTTTACTCTAAATTCCACAAATTATTTCATTTGGCAAAGTTGTTGCCCACACTGAGGAGTGTGACGAAACTGCCTGAGCCAAGATATTCCAAGAATGTGGAAGCACAATGGGGCCTCTTTGACTTAACAGGTATTCAAATGAGCACTGGCCTAAGCCTGTCGATAAGTGACTTTAAAAGCTACTTGGTCAAACTCTGAGAACGACATCACAAAAGGAGCGCGGGGAGAACAGATCCTTTCATTTCAGGCCAAGAGGGGAGAACAGTGCGCAGTGTGCCAGAGGGCCGTGATGGGAACGTGCCAGCGGCCGAGGGCTGCTCTGACAGGTGTGAGAACACGGTCAGGGGCACACTCACACTAAAGGATGCCTGCTGGTAAAGTGCATTCTGGGAGGTGGAGATGCCAGCACAGGCTAGGAGAAAAACGAGAGGAATTCATGATTGTCGGTATACCTGCCAAAATATTTCTCTTTATTCAAGTTCCCCCTTTTTTTCAACATATAAACACAGTTTTCTCTTTCACTTCAAAAACTCAAATCTCTTATAGTGAAGAAATCCACATTTAGTAGGATATTAAGAAACAAATGGGTATCTCCTCACCAGATTACAGCTCCTGCAACTGCATTAGACTAACAGACCATCTTATTCATTTAGTTTTTGCCTTTATTGACAATCAACAGTAGAGACATATTGGAAACATGAAGAGAAAGTGAGAACAGGATAATTATAACAAAGATGCCTGTCTAGAACCAGGGACATTGTGACCACATGTCTGTGTTTCTGAATCTTTGCATCTTTGTCCAAGCCCGAAAAAGGAAATACATCCTGATAAGTCAGGTAAAAACACTTTAACAAAGTTGTTAGAGCTGTGATTGAGTGTGACTCTCTGCTGCCACCGAGATGGCAGAAAGAAAAATATATATTTCATAAGAAACTCATGCCGAACCACCTGAAACAATTAGACACTGCTGCCCTCTGGTGGTGCAAGTAGGGTTCACAATATTGGCTTTTACACTGAAGGCATTTTGGCATGTGGGAGTTGGAAGAGCACAGGTGCAAATAATAAAGTTAATGATAATGCGCATGCTGACACTGTTCAGCGCTTTCTGAGAAACTTGAATTGTTAACATTGTTAATGAAACCTGAGCTTTTCCTGCCGTGAAAAAACAAATATCTGACTGTGAAAAAGTATAAAATAATAAGTAATATAAGTAAAAAATATCTGCAGTGCAGTGTAACACAGGCATGCAGTCTCTGAAATGCGTTCTCTGGCAGTTCTACCCAGTGAATAAGACTTCTTTGTCTTTGTTATCACGCTGCTCCTGTCTTGTTTTTCTTACCTGTTTTCCATTGTTCTCCTCTTCCTCCTGGCTACCTGTGAACTCGGGTTTGCCCTTGTTGGTGGGCTTTTGCCAGCCAGATGCAGTGCTGTTAGGCTGGGCATCCTGTCTCTTCCTCAAGCACTTCCTGTTCCTGCTCAAGTTTCTACGGCGACGACTGATCAGGAATTCCTTATATTGTAATGTTTCAGGAAAATCATCATCCTCATCATTGTCACCCTCTCCTTCTTCAGTGTGGGATGAGGAGGACTCCCCAACATCAGAGCTCCCATTGGCAAAGATCACCTGGTTGTCAGCGCTACAATCATAATCGCAGAACACAATGGCGCTCGGATGGTGCTTTATTATTCTGAGCAGGTCCACTGAACAGTCCTCTGACGTGTTCACAGATGCTGGCAGATGGTCACAGCTACTTTTATCCTGAGCTGGTGACAAGACAGAAAGCGGCTCATCAGGAGAGGAGGTCTCTGTGGGGCTCCCTTCTTGTTGCTGAGGCACTGTGGTTCCACAGTGTGCTTCCATCTGAGAATTACTGTGAACATCAGCACTGTACTCCAGGTCTGACGCCTCCATGTCCTGACCTGTTCCAGGGGCGCTGTCTAAACTCTGGCTGCTTCCACAGCGTCCATTCTGCTGTAAGTCAGGCTTGGTTGTATCACAAGAGGAGCCGCTGTCCCTCTGCGGCTCCTTCCATCTTTGAGTGTGACTGGCTGCACAGCTTAGAAGAGGGACAGGTTCAGACATGGCTCTCAGTTGGCTGTTGGAGCTTTGAGTCAGGAGGGGATCTTGACCTTGCAGGTCATCCAGAGGGACACCCACAGCCTCGGGGTAAATATACCTGTTAGGCTGCTGCTGAACAGGCAATGCAGCTACTGGACCTTCATGCATTACTAGGGAACCGGTCCTCAACTGTAAGTTCTTTTCTGGTGAGCACAATGTTGCCTCATTCAGACAGAGAGTGATGAATGGACAGATCAGGTAAAGCTGCTAAATTAAGCTATGAGTGGATGATATTTTACACCTTGGCCTTGACACATGAGCTGGAGAGAAAAAGAGAGAAAAAAATTGATTTGTGTTCAAACATGCACACTAAAGAATATTTGCATGTATAATCCAGTGTCATTTATTTCTCTGAGTGGATTTACATGTCTGGATTTAAGTTGCTTAAGAAGGATGAAATTGCTGCTTAGACAGATTTATTGGTCCATTCAATCATGGCCAATCAATCATATTTGTTTGGGCCGTGAGACATGGCTCTGTACTCCAGTTTAACAATCTACTGCAGGATTCAAACTCTACTGGCATCAGATACTGTAAGGTTTAAAAAAAAAAATCAGCTCATTATACCGAATGAGCTATTTTATTTACGTTTCACATCGTAAATTTATTGTACATGATAACATTATTTTAAACAATGTGATTTTTTTTCCCTTTATTTCTAAACTCTGAAACTTTGCCAAAGTCAACAAACTCCGTCTTCATAACAACCCCACAGCGCACCACTCTGCATGCAGCTGTCTGACTTTCTTTTTTTTTTTTGACGACGACGAAATGCATTTCAAACACATTGTTTTTTCCTGGTGGATATTTTTGGCTGCAGCCAACAACACACCCTTCCCTTGCCTCACATGTTGTCTTTGTCTTTCCAACATGCAGTGGTGGGTCTTAAAATTAGGATAAAATCCTGAAACCCTATCACACTAAAACTCATGTGTATGTATGTAAAACACACAAGTCCTTTCCTACAAGTGTTTCATAGAACACTTGCTAACAAAGAGTCATTTGTTCCCAGGCCATGTGTCTGCTGTTCTGTGAAACGTATTACTGTACAGTAACTTAATAACTTCTTCTCAGTTAATGCCAAAAAATATTCAACAATACACATTTTTAACTTTGACCAGTTTCTTGGCAAAAATATCCTGGGAACTATAGGAAGCTTTAAAGAAACACATAATTCATATTTCAACATACCAGATTTTTTTGTACAGAAGTTGTGTCATCCAACGCAGCAGTCTGAAGAACCGGGAGGTAACACAAGTATCCAGTCGAGGCAACTCAGCGCTTGTACGCTGCATGACACAGATAATACAGAAAGAGTGACTATATGTCTGAAAAGATGTGAAATGCTGTGAGGGGAGGAGAGAAAAAGAAAGGGCTGAGGAATGCTTTTCCCTCCTACATTACCTCAGCGAGAAGACGGGGAGCTCCACAGGCAGGTGTTTGTACTATTTGTGCAACTGTGTGTGTGTGTGTGTGTGTGTGTGTGTGTGTGTGTGTGTGTGTGTGTGTGTGTGTGCATGTGCATGGAGTGACTGTTAATGTTCATAAGAATTCAAGCATGTGTAAGAGAGAAAAAAATACAAATTATGTGCTCAAAGCAAAGGAAATAAGTTCTGTTGTGGAATTGATCAACATTAAATAACTGCACGTATATGTTAGTCTTAGGCAAACAGACTTTGATTAAAAGGCCTGGGGTCTGTGGCGCGCTGAGCGCCCTCCCCATACCTCCTTTTCGCTCTTTGCTGTATAATATGGCTCAAGGCAAAAGATTTTTCACCTCAGAAGCACATTCCTTGACAACACATGAGGTAATGCTTCAAACATGTTCTTATCCTTCTTAAATCTCTCTCATTTCATGGGTTTTCTAACTACAGCAAAGCTGTTTGTGAGCTTTAATCGACACGAAAGGACTTATGGTCCTTTAAAAGATGTCGACAGACTGTGGAATTCCTCACGTTTGCCAGCAAACATTGAATTTCATGTTTTGGAGGGAAAGCCTTTGGTCAGAACTAAAGACCTGTTATTTGTACGTTAACTTTGAGGATGATTCTGCTTGTTGAGGCATGCTTGACCTGCAAGGTCTTGGGCGAAAAGAGATCTGGTCAAGGTGGCAGTGTAATAAGAGTTAAGAATATAAGTTTCTAATATGAATTTCTTTCTGTGATGTCTCTTCACCCACAAACTTTTTCAAAACTTTTTTCCTAATGTAATGTATCTAGAAATAAACTTCACCCACCACCCCTCGACCTCTTCACACGTTACACTGGCCGACTGTACTGTGATGATGGATGCATAATAATTTAACTCAAAAATTTCAATACAAGCAACGCCAACCCGCTGAGACACGCTCCTCCATATATAACATTCCTGTCATGGAGAGGTATAGTTACCTGGGCCAGGTTGAAGAAAAGCAGGGCAAAGAAAAAGGAGAGGAAGGAAAACAAGGTGGGATTCGACAGGTAGATACAGAAAACACACAGCAAAACAGTTATAGAAAAGAAAGAGGAAGATAATAAGCATCTATAACAGCTTGAGTCTTTTTTTAATCTTCAAATCAGAGAGAAAGCACATTAAAGATTTAGGAAGACTAGCTGCAGAAAAACACAGTCATACATCCACAGTGAATTATGTAATCTGTGTTATCTTGGCAATGTGTACTGTAGATACTATGAGAAATATGAAAGACAATCTCATTTTGACAACAAACAAATTCATGTGCGTGTTGGCAGATAAGGAAAGAAAAATTTACTTTACAACTCTATCACTGCAGGACAGAAAAGCTGAAATGACAATAAATAAATAAATAAATAAATAATGACTGAACCAAATAATTGTATATTTGCCCAAATCAGATTGTTGGATAATCAAATATGTTGACCAGATGGGGACAGTAGAATAAAGGTATTTAATAAGACCCCTGTACAAAAAGCAGCAGATTTACCACCACCAGTTCATACCTTGACAGCCCGGTGACATTGTGAGCTTTTGTTTCTGTTGCATGGGATTAACTGTCTCACATTCCTTGGTGGCATCAGACGGTTTCGTTGCAGCCTCAGTGTCTTCAGTGTAAACACCAGCAAATCTGAGGCAATAAAGAAAAGATGTTATCCTTCCAGTTCCATATAGGATCCTGCCAGATCAGCCTGCTCCTTAGCCTTTATTCTTATCATCTGTTTGTGTAATGTATAAATACATATACAGCACTGAGCAAACAGTTTAGAGTAAAGTCATTCGACCGCAGTTAATCTGTAACAGTTGATCGATTGTTTCAGTAATATCAGTCTTTTTATTTACCAAACAATTAAGGGTATTTTGGAATACTCTGACAAGCTTAATTACAAAAATCTTTGCCCAGCGCTGACAAGTTCGTGTATTTACCAATCGCCTTCAGCCGTTTTGACCCCTTCTACTCTCCGTAGCTCGGAAGCAAACAGCGGCGCGATTTGTGCCTGAATAATATTTCGCGGGAGAGTAGCAGCTCGCGACGGGCTCTCTGCTGTCAACACGGACGATTACGGTGGCTAAATTCACAACACGATGAGTTTGTGGGTGGACAAATATCGACCGACTTCCCTCGGGAAGCTCGACTACCACAAAGAGCAGGCGGCTCAGCTGAAAAACCTGGTGAGGAGAGAAACGAAGTGTTGTGCTGTGTGTGCACCGTGAATTCAGGCGAGCGCTAGCATCATAGCTTCACAGGCCGAAACCAACAGGTTTAATTCAGAAATCATTTCTTGTGCTGAGCTGTCTTTGAGAAGTTAAAAGTTAAAATCTGTCATTTGCATGTAAATGTAATTGGCACCGAGCTAAGCAGTGTCCATGGGTGGCCAGACTTTTACATACAGAGTTTGGAGGACTCATGTTTTAATGTTATAAGTATAATATCTAAGCAAACCTCTTTGTAAATGTCTGTTTCAGGTTCAGTGTGGTGACTTCCCACACCTGCTGGTGTACGGACCGTCAGGCGCAGGAAAGAAGACCCGCATCATGTGTCTGCTGAGGGAACTGTATGGAGCTGGTGTGGAGAAGCTTCGCATAGAGCACCAGACCATAGTGGTGAGAGGGGAAATAATGAAATACGGTCACTGAACACCCCCCCTTACAGTACACAACTCATGCAGTGTCTCTGCACTCGCTGTACATGACTCTCAATTCAGTTTTCTCATGAAGGTTTAGTTGCATTACTGTCTTGTGGGTTTTTTGACTGCAGGCTCCTTCAAAGAAGAAAATTGAGATCAACACAATAGCCAGCAACTATCACTTGGAAGTCAATCCGAGGTACCATAGAAATGCAAAAATAAGCTTACTTGCACTACTTTGAACTTATGTATGTTCAGAGAATTATTGTACTTTTTACTACATTTGACAACAACTACTGCATAATCAGACCTAAGAAGTATTTCCTTTCCGTGTTGTACAGTGATGCAGGAAACCAGGACCGTGTAGTGATTCAAGAGCTGATTAAAACTGTGGCTCAGTCTCAGCAGATCCAGTCAAGCACCCAGAGAGATTTCAAAGGTAGGAAAGACACAGCTAGCTTTCCCTGATCCCACCCTCGGGCTCTGTGGAGCCGTAATATCACACTGTCACTCTTTTGGTACTAATTGGTGCACTTGTTCTCAGTGGTGTTGCTAACAGAGGTGGACAGACTCACGAAGGACGCCCAGCATGCTTTGCGCCGGACAATGGAAAAATACATGTCCACCTGCCGCCTCATCCTCTGCTCCACCTCCACCTCCAAAGTCATTGGGCCAATTCGGAGCCGTTGTCTGGCTATCAGAGTTCCTCTGCCGAGCACGGAAGAGGTAAGATGGTGACGATGGGGCTTAGATTGTAATCAACAATCATCTGACAGTAGATCTCTGCACAAGCTAAGTGATTGGGACATATTCATCATTTTTCCTGCTCATCTCTGTTTTCCAGGTCTGTACCGTTCTGACATCAGTCTGTAAAAAGGAAGGTTTGCTCCTCCCGCCTGAGCTGGCCAAGCGAATCAGTGAGAAGTCTGGTCGTAACCTCCGCAAAGCTCTTTTGATGTGCGAGGCCTGCAGAGTGCAGCAGTAAGTTGTTACAAAACTTATTATCATTCTTCAGCAGCATTATCCGTGGATTAGTATGGAATGTAAGCGAAAAGTATGCTCATATTTAGCCTGTGTTAATCTTTTCCAGGTATCCATTCTCAGCAGACCAAGAAGTCCCAGAGACGGACTGGGAGGTGTACCTCAGAGAAACAGCTAATGCCATTGTCAGCCAGCAGACCCCTCAGAGGTAGGCGAGGCAAAGAGCCAGAGAGGAGAAGGTTAGGTGGTCCTGTTACACTAAAGAAAGTTAGTAAAACTTACATCTCTGTGTCTTTATTCTAGGTTGTTGGAGGTTCGAGCCAGGCTGTACGAGCTGCTCACTCACTGCATTCCTCCTGAGATCATTATGAAGGTACCATTTACCAAACATCCTCTCCCATCGAAGAGCTGAAACAGTTTGCAGTAAGGTCTAAGGTAATGAGTACTAATCCTCCTTGTCCTATCCTCTAACAGGGACTGGTGACAGAGTTGCTGAATAACTGCGATGGCCAGCTGAAGACAGAGGTGGCCCACATGGCTGCTTACTACGAACACAGGCTGCAGCTGGGCAGCAAAGCTATCTACCACCTTGAGGCCTTCGTTGCCAAGTTCATGGCCATCTACAAGAAGTTCATGGAAGATGGTCTGGATGCCATGATGTTTTGACTCTGAATGGACTGATACTTTTCCTGGCAGGAGTTCAGCAGCCCTCATTAATTTCTTGTTTTTCTTGATATCTTTCCTTTTTGCCCCAACAGACTATCAGAGGACTGCATAAATAATAAATCAATAGTGTTACACTTGGTGGCTTTATGCCATGGACTTTTGCCCTAAACTTCAGCACTGTGCACAGTAGAAACTTGAACTGTCACTCTAGTGGTGTAAAATATGTAATTCAAACAGAGCAGCTCTGATAATGTCTGTTGCAGGTAAAAAAAAAAAATACACTGCAAGGACAAGAGAGGTTTTCCTAAAAAATCTACATCAGAAGATTACAATAAATTGCTTTGTTTACAACACATAAAAACTATTGCTGCTCTATGGATATAACCATACATCGGTTTTCTTAATGCAACAAAGGTTCCCAGCCTGAAACAAACTAGGGGTCTTCCTAAATATTTACTTTTGGGATGTAATACACAAAAGAACTGTAGTGCTAGTGTTAGTTTTCTTCACATTCTTGTTTAAACAAATTTACTGAGCAGTAACAACAGAAACAAATACAAATTACAGTCACAAAACTGCACAAACTAGTCTGAGAAACACATTGGTAGACAAAAAAATATATTCTTTTGAGATGTTCTGTCAGCCTATAAAAGCAGGTACTACTAACATCAGGATTTCAGCTTTAAAACGTACCATCCAGAGGTTTCTTCCTCTGGATAACTTCTCCTTTGGATTCTATTGGAAAATGATCCTGGCAACATGGCAGAGTCCAAAGGGTCTCAAAAAACAGGAGCCCCTCATGAATGAATCTCAACAGCATAAACCCTCAAACAAGCAGTTTTGAAAAGTCCTTCCTGTGATTATACGCCATCATCTGGAACTCAGAATGTGCAGCTTTTGTTTCTCTCATTATATTAAATGTATATGTGACAGATGTATTGCACCTGAACTTTGACTATAACTGAAATTAAGACAGTTTGGTAAATGTAAGTGATCTGTGGAGCTTCTTTTGTAATTCAACAAACCTCATAGTCCTTTTCTTGTTGTACTTACCTAATTCTGTCTCAGAGCTGGGGTGGAAGAAGGGTTAAGCCTGGATATTAAATCAAATGCAAATTTGCTATTCAACTGCAGTTATTACACAATATTCTAAAAACAAACGGAGAAGCAATTGAGTTTTAAACAGATGATCTAAAAAAAATATCAGTCTTGTAAAATTTATGGGTTCATCAGCTGTTATAGAAGCGGAGCAAGCTTTGTAACAAATTTACACAAACCTTTACAGAACATTTAATAAAAGCTGAACACCCAGAATGTGAAGATGATTTCACCACTTAGTCCTCCTCCAGACTTCATTAAGTTAAAAGAAGCACTATTAATTCAAAGCTGACATGAACTCTGCACTGCTGAACAATGAGCTCAATTTCTTTTCTGGAGAGTCATTTATAAAAAGAAATAAAACAAACCCTACAGCCACAGTCATCAGTAACACTCCTTGTGTCTCTTGGCTGTGTAGTAGATGATGAGGCCCAGAGTGATTAGCACCCCTGAACCCACAAGACTCAGGAAACCTACCACAGGCCTCTTCACCAGCACATGGCAGCCCAGGCAGGGTTGAGGGAAGCTGGGACACTGCTGGGGCGCAGCTCCCTGAATGGGGAAACCGTTGTGCTGGATGATGTTGCGATAGTTCGAGAGTGAGGCCTTCACGATGACTTCTTCGTGGACTTGGCCGTACAAGCCAAACCCTGGGTCCCTTTGGTCGCTCAGGGCGTAAGCAAAGTAACCCTTCAGGTTTACGCCGTCCAGAGTGTACGCTGAGGAGGGAGGAGGAAAGACTGAGCATGTGAGATCATGACATTTAGGAATTTAACATGATTTTCAGACATTGCTGTTTATGAAAAATGACCCAAAATTATGATACACAAAGTCATATGTTTGACTCACTATTTCACAATTATTTGATGTATTAAAACATATTTACATTACAAACATATTTTTTTCTCGGCCTTCATATTAGTACTCCACCATAAATACACAAAAATGACTAAATTTTTTTCCCCATTTCATTGGATTACAACTCTGTAGATGGTTGCCTCTTAGTGGTGACAGAGCACACTACAACATGTAATGACATGACACTGTGAGCACAACATAATGTGACACTGCAATGTTTCAGACTGCTAGCCAGGCCCCTCACTGCGTGAAACCAAATAAACTTTACAAGGACAGGTAACTAGATAGTGAGTAACCTCGACTCAACAATTCAGTGTAGAGTGTGTGTCTCTGTTTATATTTTTGTGTGCATATGTGTGTGTTCTGAGTCAGCTGACTGTTCAGCGGTCAGTGACCTAAATACTTGTCTAATATTTAAACTCTGCAGAGGCCGTGTCATGAAAGCTGTTGACCAGTAAAGGGGGAAAACATCAGTAACCTCTGAAGGATTGATCACTCAGTACACAAATGCAGTAATAACAATACACGGCTCCTGAGTTGATTGTATAAATGTGTGTGTTTGTATTCTCACCTTTCAGCGCCTCATTTATGTAGTTGTACAGGTAGTAGACTCTTAGGCTGTCTTTGAAGCGGGCTGGGTCTTCCTGGACCCCATTAGCCATCACATAGACAGGTACGTCACAGTAGTGCTCCTTGACCTTACACAGCACAACAGCAGCAATGTCACTTTTATCACATCACCTCCAGAAATGATTGAAGACATTTCTAAAAATAATCTGCTCTGACAGATATTTTGTGTCCAGTGTGATTTTTCCATTAAAAATAGTTACATCTATCTCTTCTCTCTCCAGAATCTACGAATATGTAAATATTGTTCACTGCAAAAATTTCTCCTACTTCACCGAAAAATCCATTCTCAGCATTTGTGCACTAAGAATTTACACATTCTGCAAATACGTCATTCTGCACAGTGAAGGGCAAACAGGCCTCACCTGCACTGTGTCCCTGTCAGCTTTCCTACCACTGGCTTTAATATGGAAAATGGATCCAACATTCAACTTTTTAACTCTTCACACTGTGACTGTACAAGAACGGTCAACAGTCAAGCCTATAACAACCAGCCACCAAACAAAATGCGACTCAGACCCCTCCACTCTCACCCAGTTGAGGGCTTTCCTTAGGCCCCAGGGCACAACGGGCCTCGGGGACATGATCCACGTGGTGTCGATCATGTGTTGGACCTCTAGTATTGCTGTGTAGGTGTACCTGCAGACATGGAGATGACACAGAAGCTCATCGTGGGCTGTAATCTTATGTCTTTAAAATGCTGAATGTATCACTACATCAGGGAAACATATTTGTTAAGAATTCCAATAAAGCTATAAAACGGTGTCTTGTCTTCTTTTGTGTCACTCTCAAAATAAAGGCAAAAAAAAATGTGAATTAATCTTACGAGTCTTCCTTGGCATGTGTCACCAACTTGGTACTGAAGTGACTAATGGCAAAGAAGTCATATGTCCCTTTAACCAGCTGTCTGTCCTCCTCATTGAAGACTGGCAGGCTGTGGAAACACACAGAACAGACGTACAAGTTAGCAGCTTTGGGTTTGCTCCATTTACTGTTAACTGTGTACTCTTAGTGCTGGGTTGCAAATCAAGACTAGGATCACCAATATTCTACCATAGTGAATGTGGTGGATTCACGCTGCTAGTATGGCTAAAAATGCTAACCAACAAAAACAATGGATTTTCCAACAGTCCCATCACATAAAACTGCTTTACATAATAAAATCTTTATACTCAAGTGAGTTGAGCTGACGCAGCCAGCTCCTCATGCCCAGAGGATAGTCCCCGCTGCCAAAGATCGGCTCTGCAAACCAGCCAACGCGGAAGTCTAAAACCCTTTTAGCTGGTTCCACGTCTTCACGGCTGAATGAAAAGGCTGGTTCCACCCAGTCCATGTGCAGAGCCAGAGACACCTGAGACACAACACCGAAAATAGCTTAGGTGATCATCTCTGACATTTTCATTCTCCTGTGGACTTCAGTGAATCAAACCTGTACTGGCTGACTGGATGTGAAAGGATCTATGGAAACTGACAGGAAAGAACAGGACGGCAAAGACAGCTTAATGCAACAAATGTTTCTGAGGTTAAACTGGGATTTTGTAGATTACTTGTGTAACATTTGGGCAAACATTTACAAACCCATTAACTTTAAATAATGAAAAAAAATCAATGTAAATATTTAATAAAGCTAAAGGGAAAAAAAACATCAACACTGCAGTTCTACTGACCTGTCCTCCCTGGGTGCGCCTAAACTCGCGGTCGTAAGCGTGCCAGGCCAGAGCATGTGCCCGCAACATCTGATGACCTTCCTGGTAGCTCACCATTTCATCGTTGGGCTCGTTCAGGGTGATCCACATCTTCACATGGGCACCTAGTTCTCTGTAACAAAGTCTGGCATAGTCTGCGAACGCCTGTGGAGTCTCCCTGAGAGAAAAATCAAGTGTATAAATTTTATTTACACAAAAAAAACAAATATTCATGTAAATAATTTAACATTTAAATTTAAATGAGAAACAGGCCCTTGAGAAACGGTAGTGAGACAGATAGTGTTATTTGATTTAACAAAGAAGGCTCACGCCCTTCTGGATCAACCCCTTGGCCCTGTTAAAGCATCCTTGAGCTTCATCCTTGACCATTTCTCCTCCCGGCCTCTGCCCCATGAGGTTTTCTCCTCCTTCAGGTATCAACTACCATAAAACCTGTTGGAGATAAAAGAGCTTCAGATCATCACCGTGTCTGACCTGTTCAGCCACTTGTTGACGGTATCCAGCGGGGCAGGCAGGCTGCTGCGCTGGCGCGTGTGGTGCCACAGAGTGACCACGGGCGTGACGTTGGCCTTCAGCAGCTGGCGGGTGAAGCAGCGGTAGTAACCCAGCAGAGTAGTGTTAGGGTGAGCCACATCACCTGTGGGCACCAGAGCCGACCAGTTCAGAGAGAAATGGAAGTGGTTCACCCCCACCTGCTGGATTTCATCCACCTGAAGAAAGAGAGGCAATACCTACACAACCTGCACACATACAAATCTATGAACGTTTTTCAAAACTGTACTTTTTTTTAGTATGACAAAAACGTTTGTTTAAACACTGAGCCAACACTGAGAAAATCAAAGTGCTGCAAAGATTTTTTCATTGTAATTTTTGTTTAAGATTTATTTATTTATTGGATTTATAAGGCCATGATCCCTCACTGACTTCCCACACACAAACACTGCCAAATGTGTTTGGCAGATATGTCCATATCAATGTAGTACCTTAACTGACTTTAGTCACTTAACCTTTAGTTCAGGGTCATTAGGAATAAATTTGGATTTAACTATCAGAGACTACCTACACATGTGGGGGTGCATAATGTGCTTGAGATGTTATAAAAGCTTCACAAATGATAACTGTTTGACTGGTACGGACTTGTTGTCGGATGGAGGTGTAATCAGCGCAGTGTGTGGTTCGGCGTAACGGCGGCGCACTGTAGCCCTCCAGCCTCATCAGCGCTCCGTTGCTGGAGATATTCCAAAGGTAAACACTGGGGTCTGCAAACTGGCTGGGCATGGTCTCCACCTATGACATGAGGAGAAACAGAAAAAACACACCAATGTAAATTTGAACTTACTAAGCCTCAAACATTGCGTTTACCAACTACCCACAAATGCAAATAAAGGCCAAATGGGGCAAATCGATAGTAACAGTTGGTTCCGTGCGGTTAAGCTCAGCGGGCAGATGCTGGGAGGTTATGTGGTTTATGATTAAGAGATGAATCATTATTGTAGCTGTTCTTGAGCTGGACTTTCACCTTGAAAACTGCAAGTTCAAAATAATGTGATGAACATGAGGCGACTTCGCCAAGGAATTAACCAATCCTAACATTTCTGGCACAAAGGAAGAGGACAGCACTTTTGTTTTCTCGGGTAGCTATCTGTAACTTTCCGTACTCGGCTAAAAATAAGAGCCCTGTTGTTGGAGGAGAAAAAGAAGGTGAAGCGGGTTAGGGTTAGATAGAAACTGAGTTCCCACTTTGATAAAGGTTAATGTTTCAGATCTTTGCCCTGTATGTTACAACTGACCCTCAACGACTCTCCTGTCCTTCCACAAACACACACTCCTCCCTCCCATCCTCAGTTTAAATACAACAAACACATACAGTATACCTGTATGGAGTTAGCAGATACCCCCCAGGCGAAGTCACACGGGAAGTCTCCCTGTGCTGGTCTGTTCTCTGGAAGTTCTGGGAAACCATTCCTCTGGATGACGTTCCTTTGGGAATAACAAGTAATCATCACTTTAGGAGGAGCTGTGCTGAGAGCTGTAAGGAAACGTTTATCAAAAACGCCTTTAAATAAACTAAACTAAAATAAAACTATAACTGTAGTAGTTCCATGCCATACAGTCCAAATTTAAGAACTAGTTGTCACCACTCACTCATAACATTTACCTGTAAAAGGTGGCAGATGTCTTTGGTTCTCTCTTCATGTCAGGAGTGTTGAAGTCAACGTAGTAAAGTCCCCGTCGTATCCCGTATTCTCTGTGCCACTCGAAGCCATCGATCAGAGACCAGGCTGTGTATCCAATAACATTCACTCCATCTATGACAATTGCTGCATGGCAAACACAGACAGACGGACGGCTCAGATTTAAAAGGGATTGTAAAGTGATTCATACCCTTATCTGAAAAGGGGTAGATCTGGATCTACATGCTGTTGTGGTGTGCTGTGTCATTACTCACATTTTAGTGCCTCTGCGATGAACCTCTTGAGGTAGTACATGTGTTTTGGATCTTCTGTCTTTGTATTGCCGAGAACATACCTGTGTTGAACAGCAGTGAAAACGAGATGTTCTAGTACACTTCAAAACAATGAAAATCACAGACCAAGGCAACATCTAAACCTACCAGCCACTCTGCACCACAAAGATGGGTGGCCTGTCATACTCAGCGTTGACCCAGTAGAGCAGCATCCTCAGGTCCAGATCCTCCTGTTGCCCAAACTTCAGGCTGTCGTTGATGAGCTGGAAGCTCAGGGCCGCTCCGTGAGAGAGGGCGAAGAAGTCTGCCGTTCCCTTCACCTGCTCCCTCTCCTCCTGTGTGAAGGTGGGCAGCCGTGAGCCTAGTCTCGCCTTCATGCAGGGAGGGTAGTCGCCGTCTGTGAACAGCGGCCGCGCGAACCAGCCCAGGACGTGGTCCAGTGAGCACTGGCATTCTCGCAGGCTTTCCAGGCGGGTGCGACTGGGCTTGATCCAGTGCGAGGCCAGCGCCATGGACAGCTTTCCCTGCTGACGGGGTCGGTAGTGCTTGTTGTAGAGATGCCATGCAGCTGCATGAGCCTGAAAGAAAGAGAGGGGCAAGTAGAGAGATTAAAATCAAAATTATATTAAATTAAAAACATAGTATATATATATATATATAATAAAGGGACATTCTGCATTAGTAATTTACTTTTTGTAACTTACTTGACCTTTGAAAACACTTAAAATAGGCACTAAATAAAAGTTATAGATATTTCTGAGTCAAATTTAAACATTTATTCTGATCTTGTCAAACCTTTACCGGGCGCGCACCTTGAGCAGATTGTGTCCAACCCGGAACGGGAGATCTGGGTCGTTCTTTATCCCGGGAGCGACCACTCCGGTGCCATATCCGTGCCGCGCCACCACAAACGGGTTATCAATGGTGATCCAATACTTCACATCATCCCCGAAAGTCTGGAAGCAGAAATCGGCGTAGTCCTTGAAAATCCCCACAAGCTCCGGGTTGCTCCAGCCGCCGAGGGTCTGCTGGAGGTGATCGGGCAGGTCCCAGTGGTAGAGCGTGACCACCGGCTGCACGCGGATCTCCTTCAGCCTCTTGATGAGCGTCCGGTAGTAGTTGGTGCCGATTTCGTTGTAGCTGCCGCGGGTGCCGTTAGAAAATATCCTGGACCAGGACAGGGAGAACCTGTAGTGGCTGACCCCGAGCTGCCGGATGGCTCGGATGTCGGCGTGGATGTTGTGATAGCTGTCGCTGCCCACGTCCCCGGTAGCCATCCGGTTCCCACCGCGCGTAAAAGTGTCCCAAATGGAGAGCCCCTTGCCGTCTTTCTCAAACGCGCCCTCCACCTGGTAGGCCGCCGTGCCCACCGCCCATATGAAGTCCTCGGGGAAGGTGTCGTAGAGGAAAGCCTTGTCACCGGGATAGGGCAGTTTACTGAAACGCCCCCACGTTTTTAGACCGGCGTTGGGCTTTGCAGCCACAGAGCCGAGGGCGAGAAATGTCAAAAGGGCGAGCAAAGCTCTCATGGCGCCAGTCTATACGGGCCTCCGACGTCCAGCTCTTGACTCTAAACTTCACTTAACCATGCTTGGAGGCTTTCAGTGATTAAACAGCGGACTGTGGAGTGCAGCCAGCCAGCTGTGAACCCACCACACGCCGCCTCTCCAAATCTATCAATTATTAGCCAAAGCACCTGACGCACGAAGGTCTCCGGGCACAACACGATGTTAAGAGCCCCAAATGATCAATCAAATGCAAAGCAGGGACACATTACTTTCAATCCTGACCAAGGGGAGAAATGAGGAGTGCCCGTGTTCTTCTTTTTCAGCCTGGCCTCAGTTTTGGTTTTCCTCTAAGAAGAACAGCTTTACCTGAATTTTGTAATATGTCATTCAGAGAACAGGAGAGTGACCCAGGTGCAAAAGCCTTCATATGATCTCAGTAACAGCGCCATTATCATACATCCTCAGCTGGCAGATAATTTCATAACCCCCCTTTTAAATGTCACATGTCAAACTCACCAAAAATCTGCATTTTTCACTGGATCAAGTTGAGCCGGGAGGGCACGCAGGCAGAAGATGATGGGTGGGTGGGGGTAGGGGGTGAGGAGAAGATATGCAAACAGCAGAGTCAGTGTACCCTGCTGCACCACGGTCACATCACTTCCTTATCTTCCTGCTTTCAGCTCGGTTGCTTAGAAACTCAGCCCTCTTACTGCTGGACATCCTGCTCCATATAGCACCTGCATAAATGTCTGAGGAGGTGTGAACCTGTTGGCCGGAGTGAGTGTGTGTTGCAAGAAGTTGTCAACTTGCAAGCTTGAATGTGACACCTGGGGTCAAAATGTAAATTTTCTGGACAGGCGAACTTTCATACATTTAAATTTTGGAATAAACCGAAATAAATCAATAATCTTAGACGGCAAAAACTATTAAATTGCGTAGACCTGAAACAACTAGTCGATTAATTGCTTCACATAAACTAATCGCTTAATTGTCAGGGTAATTTTTGTTTTTGCATAAATGGCTAGAACTGAAACCTGTATCAACATTTTTAATCTCAAGCGTCAGACAGTATTTGCCAAAAGGTTAAACATTTAAACGATTCAGTTTCTCGGAGTTAACAGTTTGGAAAAGCTTAAACTTCTGTAGCTTAAACCCAGTTGACTGATGGCCTTAGGGGAAGCCTGAATTTCTTCAACAAACAAGCTCTTCGTGGAATTATGATGTTAAATCATTATTAGACAAATCAAATGAGTAATTAAAATGTCAAACAGGAGCGTTACATACAGTCTTGCCACTTCTTCTCAGTGATGCACAGTCAGTTCAGCAAGTGACACAAGACAGTCGTCACTCATTGAATTTGCCTGTGGAAGGCAGGTGGTTTATCAGATGTAGGAAAACAGAGTCACCTGGCAGCTGAGCAGCGTTTGATTACGGCCAGTCATGGGTCATAACCCGGGCCAGAACGTGGTGTGCGCGTGTTTTTCCACTGAGCTGCGCTGCACCGGAAAGTTCAGATCTCAGTAGTACATGCATAAACAATGTAAAGCACTGCTAGTCTCCATTTATAACACGGGAAGAACACCATAAAGAGGCCAGAGAGCACAAACTGTTGTGTGTTGCGTACAGCAATACCTTGATAGCATGAATGAATTCCTTCTGGTAGGCTGCAAGGCTCCAAAACCTTTAGAAGCCGTCATGTCCCTTTGCTTTTTATCTGTCTTTGGCCTGACAACAGATAAAAGATACATCAAATTAATTGCTCTTGTTCAGTGAGTTTTCGGACATGCTGATGGATTACCGAGTGTGCTGTTGATGTACTCTGTTTTCCCACAGTTTAATTTAAGCAAGAGAGAAGCTGCTCACAGCTGGGAAAAATTTAAACTAATTGTGGGTGGCGGTGAATGAAGGCGATGCTTTACAAAATAGACTCAATTATAGACATTTTGAGAGAAATAATGGTAACTTTCCCGAGGGATTCAATCACAAACAGACTCAAAACTAATCTCATCTGACTTGAAACACCAAATTGTGTCTAACGAGCCGATTTCGCGACAGCGCTTGACGCAATCTTCTGCTTGATTTGCGTTACACCTGAAGGACTCCCAGCTGATCATGCTGCCAAGGAAAAGTGAACAGCTTCATCCAAGACTTCAGCGTGAAATAAAGAGAAAAAAAGCATGTCAGGTTTTATAGAGAATTATATTGATACAACTGAGGGTCTGACTGGGTGGATGTGAAGCCAAGTTAATCAGCAGTGACAAACACTACAACCACAGCTGCTCATGACATCTGTCTACCAGTAAATACAAACCTAAAAATGAGGCGCACACACTACAATCTTTTCGAGAGGTAACTCTACGTTTGGACAGGTTTCTGACATTTTTTTAAATTTTTCAATACATGGTAAAAAAAGGAAAAAAAAAAGAGGGGGGGTATTAATATACAGAGCTGTAAACAAAAATGCATGTTGTTTTTTAAAGTAAAATGACACGATTAACGCCACAAAAAGAGAAAATGGTTAATCTCAAAAGTTTTTTTAAAAGTGGGACACAGAGGGAAGATTGATAAGCAAACACTGCTTTATAGGAGGACTTTAATAATAATAATAATATTGGTGGGTAAAGGCTTCACAGCATCCCCCCAGTCAGCATCAAACACAACAACAGAACATGAAACAGACATAAGAGACTATTTACAAGAGTGATCCTTTTTTTTTTGTTTTTCTGTTAAAATTATTTCTACTTAATGTGGCGAACATCATCACAATGCAACACAATGCAACAAACCACAGCTGATGATACGGATGTATTGATGTAGTGTGCATGTGGTATATGCAAGTGTGTGAATTTGTGTAACAGTAGGGAGCGTTGGCGTATGAAAAGTTTAAAAAGTTCAATGTCCATATTTTCTTTCCTACGTCATTCCTCCACGACTTTAGAGCAGACATGGTGTCTTCTTTTGTCCTCCATTGTTTTTTTTCTGAGCTCATCTTCTTCTCCCTGCTGCCTTCTTACGACCCTAAGGAGAAAACAGTCCAAAAAAAAAGCAGAAAAAACAAAACAAAAACAAAAACAGAGTGAAAACCGAGCTTCTAAGCTGCTCTCTACTACTTAAATCAGTCTACGGCCCAGAAGTCATTCATGTAACCCTTTACTGTACCTTCGGTGTTGGCTCGTCCTCCTGCTCCTCCTCCTCTTCTTCATCTTCTTCCTCAGAGTCATCTTTAGCAGCAGCTGCCTTCGATCGCCCACCACGGCTGGATACCACATTTAACACAGACACATCAGCAAATGTAAAATGTGGAAACATGACAACAACACATGGGCACACAGCTGCAGCCTCAACACAGATTTTCTCAGACTTATTTAAATTTTTTTTTTTTTTTTTTGGCTTAAAGTGTCTCATAATATCCCCCACCAGGTGGCAAGTGCTTGTAAGAAGCATCTTCAACACATAAAACAGTAAGTCACACAAACACCACACTGGTTAGCAAGATGCATTAGTGCTTTTAAACCTGTAATCTAGATTCTGTTGCACTTTGTGATGAACCAAATCCATCAGTGTCGTCTATCACACAATTACATTCTGTGCAGGTATGGCAACATATATTTGAGCTAGATATCACAACAAACCTGTCATCATTTGCACGATAGGAGAAGTTTATAACTTCTAAAATATAAATATAAAAAGAGATCTAGACTGTGCAGACTTACAAACTATATCCTTAACTTTACTCTAGTTATTTGACCAACAGCAGTGTCATTACAATACGACTTGAAAGCCACCATGAGAATACGCTGCACATGAAAAAATGTCTTTTGAGTAAGAAAAAAAAAAAAATGCGGCTTAAAGTTTATCTCTGGTCTAATGAAATTGTGATTTTGAGAAAGAAATCTTGGCACAAGCTCCACTCCAGTAAAAATTTTCTGGAGCTTTCTAATCTGGAAAATTTCCAGCAAGTGGGCCTTGTGCTAAGAAGAAAACCAGACTGGTCTACTGTAATTACTTTTCTATACAGGGGCAGGTGAGCAAAACTGTAAATTTCTTGACACATAAACAGTTTTTTTTAAAACCGTCACTGTGATGCAGAAACGTGTGCTGGAGTTTATGTAAAAAGCCTCGAAGATCACAGAGCTACTGAGCATCTTACGTTGGTTTCTTGGCAGGTGGCTGAGCTGATTTGGGAGGACGTCCTCTCCTCTTCTGTGGTGTGGATTCTGCTGACTCTGAGCTGTTGAATGACGGCAAAGTGCAAACCAAACATCAGAGGCAAATATGAATCTTGCTGACAGAAGTCATCAGCACCAACCAACCGCAAATGTTATTAGCAAAGCTGATCAAGCTTCTCTGTATGCACTGCAACGTCACACAGGGAGGCATTTCCTGTTTCTTACCCTTGTGATCGCCGCGGTGTCCTGGCTTGCCTTCCTCCCTTAGTCTTCACCTCCATATTTTCACTGCTCCTGTCATCCTCTTCCTCCTCATCCTCTGCTTCCTCCTCGCCCCTGTCCTCTTCCTCCTCTTCTTCCTCATCCTCGTCTTCTGGTGGAGGAGCTGCCTTCTTTCGTCCCCTCTTTCCCTTGGAAGGTGTGTCCTGACCGGCAGTAGTGGATTTCGGAGGCCGGCCCCTGCGTCCTTTTTTCGGCGGGCTGTTCTGTTCATCCTCTGGCCGATTGTCTTCGTCCCACTGGTCCTCGGACTCGGTCGCTGCGGTCGTGTTAGCTGCCGCCTTCTTGCGTCCACGCTTTGGCTTGCTGTCCTGGTCGTCGCTGGAGGTCACGCCCCGTTTGCGACCGCGGGGCTTTTCAATATCCTGTAAGAGAGAGAACAAATGGTCAGTGGGGGCAGAGAAGCTTCCTGCCGCAGCCCGTGAGACTGATTTTTCATTATTAAGTCAGAACAACTGTTTTACTCACAACTACATTCCTGTACATACAGAACTGAAATGTTCTGTATGTACAATTTATATTTTTAGATATAAAGTACCTTTATTGTTAAATTTATGAACAAGAAAGAATTGTTAAAATATACTGATGCAGAACAAACAGACAAAAGGTGATACAGTAGGTCTGGAGGTTGTTATTAATGACAGTTTCCACAATGCGTACATGCAAATCACATCTTGACTAAAATCCAGCTGGTGTTTGCACAGTAGAATCAGAATACAGACACACAACGGTTTATGACCAGCAACTCTTCACTGCATCATAGCAACACACCCATTTCTACTCGTCCTGAGCTAGTGTTTCGTTTCAGCCACTAAGATCAGATTGTATACAAAAGTCATTTTTGTACATTTTATTTAAGCTTTGTTTATTTTATTTTTGCCTTTTCCTCCTCTTGGTGTCATGGGTACTTTTAACAAATGTAAATTACAGTAATAAGAAGAAAATCAAGCTTCACTCCCTAAAAACAAGGTTATGCAAAAACAATAACAATAACAATCCCAGCGATCCTTCTAACTGTTACGTAGGAACATTTTCAACACAACTATGCCTGGGAGATTCTCTAACAACCTGTGATAGCCCAGTAGTTTGGAACAAATAACGCAGTGGGATATTTTCAGGATGCCTGCTGGAAGATATTTACACATACGCCAGTCTAAGAAACTCTCATTAGAAATTTAGCTGTGACGACAACACGCGTTCATTTTCCCTCAAATGACTTTCTAATGATAATGCAGCTTAGGACCATGAAAAGAAAGTGTTGAAGCATTGTAATAACCAGCATCACATCACAGTCGATTGTATATTAGTACATTAACAGGTTTTAATACCTTGTCAGTGCTGTCTGCTCTCTTTAGGCTGATGTCTTCATTTTCACTGTGATCCATTTCTGTGCTGTCATGCCTGCAACATAACAATTTATTAATTATTACTCGAACTTTCTGTGTAGATTTGAAGATCAGAACACCTGAAAACCTAGAACTGGATTTAGTGTCCATCTTGAGAGCACTGCAATATGGTAAAGGCTTGTTGCTGGTCCAGCCTGCTGGTTGGTGAGTCTTCAGACGACTGTGTATGACCGGTTCATGTTCTGTACCTGGTCTTGCTGCGTTGTGGGGAGCCTGGGTTGGACGAGGAGTCATCGTTGCTGGCAGTCTCCATACGAGAAGCTTTGCTTTGAAGCTGTTTCCCCGCCGATGACAGTGGCTTGTTTACTGCACCCAAAACGTTGGCTGACTTAGGCTTGAGGAGGGAGGAGCGAGAGATGACGAGAGCTGAGTTGGATATATGTTCCATCCAACAAAACACAGAAGTCCTGATAATATTTCAGAGGTTTGACTAAGCTTACCTTTCCTGGGGTGAAGAACGCCTTCATCTCTGGCGGGAGATAATTTTTTGTATTGCTGAAATTCTGAAACAGAGAGCATTTTTATGTCAGAGAGCTGGTTTGGATAGATCTGTCAGAAAGTGTGGCAGCTAATGTTGACAATTCCTCTTGAAACAAGGCCTTGTTTTCACAAAAAGATGCTTCGGTGTGCAACCTTGTCGGGTTTGGTGAAGAAGCGTGAAGGCAGCACGGGGTCTTTTGGGGACTCCAGGCTGTAGGTGGTGCTCTTTGACATGATAATGTGCATGGCCACATCACACACTGTGTAGAGTTTCTGTACGGGGAAGACACAAAAGTCTGGTGAGAAGGATGGTACTCGGGATGGCAGTTAGAGCAGTGAATGAATGTATACTGCCCATTTATTACACATATTCAGTGTTCATGAACTTGCAGGTGTAATTTGTACCTCGTTGGTTTTGGGATCGGTGGGGGCCTGGGCATCTTTTGTCTGTTTGATATTTTCCACCATTTTCCTTATGAAGGCATGGCTGTTGTTCTCATTCTTGGCCATGATAATCTCAAGAACAAACCACAGAGCCCTGACAAGGAGGAGAGGTTTGACATCAGCATACAGGACTTTAAATTACATAAGATAAGAAGACATAAGATTTCGCATTTTAAAATATATCTTGTGTACGGCTTTTTCCCATACACTACTTACTCTTTAATTTCTTTGAGCTGCTCGATGTCCTGTACTTTGACGTAGTCTGGGTCATGTGCCAGCAGGTGAATGGTGTAGGGCACCACATACTCCGGCAGCAGAGAGAACAGCTTGTCTGTTGATGCAGACAAGGGGAATATTACAACGTTACCTCATCTCAACAGTGCTAATGATTACTGCCATATGCACTGAGCTGCATGACAAGGAAAACAAAAGATCTTATTAAATCCTTTTCCCCAGACCAATTTCTTTTTAATTTCCTCTTTACAGTCTTATTTTTTATACCCACCTTTCAAATATTCTGACTTCAGATACAGTACAGTGCAAAAGCTTTAGGCATGTTACATGTTAAGATTCCTATCTGTTACCCCATCCTGCAACAGATGGTATGGCCCCCACAGAGCCCTGATCTTAACATTATCGAGTCCGGCTGGGATTACACAACGAGACAGAAGACACTGAGACCGCCTAAAACATCTGTACTTTGCTGTGTTTACTCCTGAGTATACACGGCACATACATACATCAAGTTACAAATTTCATGCCACATACTTTTTTTTGCAGCTGCTTTCACAGAAAAAAAAATTACAAATACAAACAATTGTCTCATTAAAAAAAATTTCTGATTTTGTTCAATTTATTTACCGCTGATGGCCGCGTGCTGTTTGAGGTACTCTCGCCGTATGTTGACATTTTTCACCAGGCACTGGCGAGCGTGAGCCCTCCTCTCCTTAACGGGGTCCTTGGCACACAAAGCGAACACTGCCATGTATTCCAGTGGCAGACGGAGGCGGCACAGGCCACGATGGAGCTTCTGTGAAAAACACTGCCGCACCTGGTAGCACTCATCCTACAGAGCAAAGAGAAAGATGCTCAGAAAACACTGACAAAGACTAGAAGGAGGAGACAGACGATTAAATGGTTTAGAGAAGTACGAGGATGTAACAAAGAGGAGGAAAAGAGCTGGGTGTCAGAGAGAAAAGTATACCTGATGGTGCATAATTTCAAAATAACATAAAATCAAAACAATAAAAAAAACAAACAAACAAAAAAAAACATAAGATACAGAACCTTAAGATGAGCACGTTTAGCATAGAAACAGGACATGTGGCAGGTCTTACATTGATGACGAGAGCACACAGCTGATACTGCTCCAGCGTGATTATTTCGTGATAGCAGGGCTCCTGTGCCAACTTCAGCAGGGCACATGCCGCTGCCAGCCGCAGCCTTGACATGTCTGGTTTACTGGGGGATGAAGAAAAGGGGGAAGAGGAGACAAGAGTAAACAAGGACTTCTTTATATATCCGACAATGTTTTTTTATGATTAAAGCCTGGCATCCCTAAGGCTCCACAATACCCATGAAAATCCACTGCTTCACTGGAAATGACATGATTACAATCTGAAGACAAAGCTTTCTCTGAGCTGCCCAAGAAGCTGACACACACACACACACACACACACACACACACACACACACACACACACACACACACACACACACACACACACACACACACACACACACACACACACACACACACACACACACAGGATCTCAGGGTTGTCTAATAAAGAAAAGTAGGCTTTTTTATTTACCCCATCCTGCCTTGCTCAGTTAGGTCTCCATCACTGTGTAGAATAGCAGTCAGCATCCTCAGGGTGGAGTTCCCCGATTTGCTCTGGTTGTTCTTCACTCCCAGTAACCACCTCACCATCAGCTTTATGCCTTGGATCTGAACAGAGGAGGGGGGAGGATCAGAAACCATTTTTTGTGGCATCACTGGAGTTATAAAGGAAGCGAGACTGACGATGTGATAATTGACATGACAAGTCTGTCTTTGAGAGCACTGTCTGCATTAAAAACAAAAAAATAAAGATCAAAAGACACAGCTGCAGACTGAACAGGTGGACAGAGTTTTAAAGAGATACAAGGGAGTTCACTGCTGACCTTCGCCAGAGTCTCTGGGGACACTTCATCATCAGGAACCCAAAGTTTGGTTGTCTTCTTTCCTGGGATCTACCAAAAAAACCCACAAATAATAATGTAAAAACGTTACTTCACATGATATAAGCACACAGCAACAACACTGATCCTAGACCTGTGAAATACAGGGAGCTCAGAGCAGTACTGTTTTAGGCTTTCCCAACAATGTTTATTAGTGAATATGTTAAGTGTTGATCGAATAAATAAACAATCGTTGTTTTCTATAGACGATGTGTGTACCCTGTCATTCATGAGCAGATCCTTCACAATGAAGTTGGCGACGAGAGATTTGAGCGGTGCAGCAAACTGTTCTGGAGCTAGCTGAGCCAGGTGACCCAGGGTGGTCAAAGGAGTGATGAGCTGCTCCAGGTTAGCAGGGTCCAGGCCTTTGTGCAGAGGCTGGAGAAACATAAAAACACATAACATTTCACTGACTGGTCAAGGTCCACCATTAGATCTGCATCAGTTCTTTTTCCTGATACACTTGATGCTCTGAAGTGGGTTCACCTCAGGGTGGATTCTTTTTATATTTTCTGTAATATGATAACAGTATAAAGCCAAAAAGATGGGACTGACTGACCTCGAAGATCTGGGCAAAGTGTGTGTCTCTGTTGCTGAACATGGCGTTGATGCAGTGAATGGCATACTTGGCCTGACGAGGGGGGCCTCTCTTGGCTTTGGCCTGCAGTACCGGCAGTAAAACTCTTGGGGGAGCAGGCAGGAGAGCAAGATTAAAAACCAGCAGAAAGTACTGTCGCCACTTACAAAGAGCACAGCATGATCTGGGCAAGTGTTTCTGCTAGATATACAAAGAACCACACAGATTTCTACGTATGATAAAAAACTTGAGTGTGACTACATCCGTCCAGCTGTAAGATAGAGAACGAATGAAAGCATCAATCGGGCGATGAAACGTACGATTTGATGTGAGGGAAACTCTCTTCCATTTTGCTGCCAGTGTTCTTGAAGATCTGCAGCGCAGCCTCGGCCACCTTCTCGTCATCCATCTTCAGACATCCCAACAGAGACTCAAACGTCTCTGCAGAGTGGAACGACACCGGATGTGTGAACGACAGCACCTGTGTGGAGCGAACAATGAAGGGTCAAACAGTTGGATAACATCTAATAATGTTATAATATGTACTAATGTAATGTAGGCAATGCTTTTTATTGAATCATCTTAAAAAGTGGTGAAACACAAACCCACTGAAAAGATGTGATAAGTTTTCACGCTATCATTATGTGACAAATGTATTTGCCTCACTATAATGACTGCTGCTGCCAGCCCCACCTCCAGGGCAAAACCTCAAGAGGGGCATTATCCATCACTGAATGTTCATTTTTCTCCCTGTTTTTCATTTCATAATCATTTCACTCATCACGAACGAAGCAAAACAATATATGAACGCCTCAATTCACACAGACACCTCAGCAGCAGAACTTATAGGAGCACGGAGCCTACAATTTAAAGTGTTTTGTTAAACGGAGCACCGACATGAGATAATAAAGTGACTTACAACCTGGTATCCATCATCACAATTTGTATATAGGTAACACAGATACAGAGATAAATACAGCTGTCACTTGGGCTTTTCACTGGCTTTTACCTTCAGCAGTTCCAGTCCTGCTCTGATGGCCTCTTCAGTGGGAACGCCTTCCTCCTCATCATCAGCTGTTCCATCTATAGATTTGTTCACCTGTTTTATCAAAGCACTGACGGATGATAGAAGAGATGAGAGAGAGAAAAAGGTCAAATACTGCACAATCGAATCAAACGTCTCTGGCATTTGCAGTCTTTGTATTAATGTGACGAGCACCTGATGGACTCTGTGTCGATGTGTACAGGAGCAATTCTCTCCAGCAGGAACTTGACCATTTCCAGGAAAGGATTGCTGGGCTGTTTGGGACTGCCGAGCTTTTTAGTGATGTCTCTCTGGAGGGGTGATGAACAAATAGATAAAGAAGAAGAAAAAAAAAAAAAAAAAGTCATCATTAAGATTTTCTGTTTTTTTTTTTTTTTAGTTTTATTTTGTAATTTTCAGACCTGGTAAAGTACTGAGGGCTTTACTAGTAATGTAGAACCATAAGCACTAATAGTGATACCCTGCTTTACCTAAAATGTGAGTACTAGGAACATACTGAGCTAAGAAATAGAAAATGGAGGAATTAAATATACTGCAAAAGTGGTTTGAAAAGTTTATTTTAATGTTTTCATACTTTCCACCACATCAAGAACTAGTTACTCCTCTGTGGCCAACATGAATCCATGCCAACACCATGCTTTGTGAACAATGAAACTAAAAAAGTAGTCTATAAAACCTCTTTTTAACTCAAAATACTAATCTAATGCTCAGCACTGCTAATGAAAACAGAACTACTACAAAGAAACAGGAGGAATTTAAGTTCAGAGCCATTTTATACTAGTGCTTTAGGACAATATGCCCATTTGAGACTGAAACCATTTATGACTCCAACAAATTTTAGGCTACTAAAACTTTAAGGGTAATTGAAATAAAAAGCGAAGCCAGTGGATGGATGACTGCGCTTCAATTACAGGGCACTAAACTCTGATCTCAAACTGAAACGTCAGTACTCACCACACAGACTTCAGCTTGCTTGCAGGAGCAGGTGGGGCTGACTAAGGTTTCCAACTGATCCCTGATCCGCTCGTCATCATCCAGGACCTGGGCCAGCTTCTTCACAAAGTCCTGTGCTTTGCCCGGGTCTGGCAAGTTCCCTATAGCCACATAGACAAGGAAAAGATTTGAAAGGCTGGTAGGGTAAGGTTAAACTATGATCATTAGAAGATTAGTAATTAGTAATAAAATTAGTAATTCAAACTACTAGATAAAAGTTTTCTGAAACAAAAGCAACTTGTTGAACTTATTTCGTGTGTGAGATCCCTTACTTGTGATCACCATGACTTTGGCAAACACAGCTTTGCTGGATGCTTCAGACTAGAATAAACACATACACAACAACAAAAGTTTAGAAACATGAAGAGAGGGTATATTAACTTATCAGCTTGGTTTAAAATAAATTTTTGTCATGTGCTTTGTTACCTTGGGTTTTTTGACCAAGTCCAGCAGGTCTTTGACATGGTGTCTTAGCAGATTCTGGCACTTCCACATCTCATTTAGAGCTCTGAGAGTCGCAGGAAGAAATGGAAATAAACAAATGTGGAGGAGGTATGGTTGCAGTACAGTAGCAGCAGGAAATAAAGGCCTTCCTTTGATTATTATTACCCTACAGTTATCTAAACATTAAATTCCAACAAGTTGATCCTCAAACCATCATTTTCTTTTCAAAATCTTCACATTTTTACAAAACAAACAGGGCTGAAAGTGACAAGTTCCATTTTCCCACTGTCGTGAAGTGTATGAGTGTGTGAGGGAGAAAAACTCACTTGACAGCATTTGTGTCTAAGGTGGCATACAGGTAATAAAGACACTTCATCCTCTCAGCGGTTTCCAGGTTGTGAGGAACCATGTACTGGGCAAAGACTCGCTCTACCAGCAACCTGTGCACACGGAAGGAAAAAAAAACAAGGACAAATTCAGATTAAAACGAAGAATATCCTCAGAAACTAGCCAAGCTGGTGGGTCCTGACAGTCAATAACCAACCATTACATTTCAGAAGTTTTAAGGGAGAATTTGCTGAGCATGCACAACTGTGGCCCAGGCTCACTTTCATACAGTTACACACATTCACATACTCAGGAACTGCTTGTTACAATACAGACTTTTCCTGTTGGCAGCTGTGAAGCTCCCCTGGAGCAGAGTGCTTCAAAGATTAACTACACCCTCAAATTCTTTTCTGCATTTGGATCTGCAACGATCATGCTTCGTGGATTTGTTGTGTGTTTTGCAGGATTTTTGCAGAGGTGCCCACTTTGCCTCGCTGAAGCTCATCTACTTGACGTCTCACACAATGACTTTGAACAAACCCCAGAGAGGAACTGCTGACTCTCCATATTGTGCATATGTAGACAGAAAAACAACAACACATCATCTTTTAAGAAACAGATTGGAATGCTCTACCTTTTAAACATTTGCCCCCAGGTATTAAACACTATTAAAATTCATGAGGGTGTTTTGATTTTCCTATATGTTTAATATAAGACACAGGAAAGCATGCACACCAACCTGTCATCAATGCTGTTCTGGTAGTAGATATGGAGCAGCTTGTCTTTGATCCAGGAAATCTGTTTAGAGGCCTCCCTCCCTCCCTCTCCCTGCAGTGAGTACTTCCTGTAGATCGATGCCAGGCCCATCATGGCTTCCTTACGTACACGCCACTGATGGAGGAGGACAGGAAAAGATAAAGGGAGATACACTGCCAATCATGACAACTGGTTAAATGAGACTTGAGATGATACAGTGGCTGCAGTTCCCAAAAGAGAAACTGTCATGCAGCTAGGGCAGGGCAATAGAAATGAGAGAAACGATACAGGCACTGACAGTTAAAGACATTTCAAAACACTGTCGATAAGATACATTGCCTGACATGGTACTATAAATTTATCACGTCACAGAAACAAAGCTGTTTCTTGCTGTCCTTGCCAGATAAGCACAGTGTGGTTGGCTTGATTTAGCTAAACACACAAAATGCTGTTGTTTTGTTATCAAAAGTTGGATAAATAAACAAGACAGAATGCTCCCTTAAACAAAACATCATGTGTTGGCACAGGAAGCAACAGCAACCTAAAACATCAAGAGTTGTTATGTATAACGAGGAAACAACGCATCGGTGGTGTGGAGATACTCTGGCTACATGGAGCCCCATTTGGCCACAAAGTGGATAAAACAGTCCCATACGCGGCTAGGCTAATGCTACATTAAGTACCACGGGAAACAGATTGGTGGTGATGTATAATGTACTCTAAGCCAAAAACATGTGCCAGCAATAATGGGAAATACCACAACCTACATGCATCACTTGAAGCATCACCATCTTATAAAGAAGGCAGATTGCAAGCACTTACATTGGCCTGTAATTAGAACCACCTTCTTTAACGAGAGGCGAGGTTCTTAGAGAGGCATCCCAGCAATATAACTCTGTGCTTCCTCCCCATAAACACACATCTCACACTTTCTGATGTTTTTTTTTTTTAAATTGAAAAATATAGTGTGCTGTCAGTTATTATCAAAAATGAATGATTTTAACATTTCACACAGCAGACATACTGGTATTTGTTTTCTGTTTGCAGCCCACACAATTGCTGGTCAGTTCTTTGGTTCTTAATGTACCAGGAAATCTTTATTATCAGTATAAACTGATATGAAAACTTTTCTTTTCATACCACCCAGGCCCAGTTACAGTAGACTGAAAACTGTATGAGAACATACTGACACTGCAACCCATACAAAAAAAATTTGCCCACTTACTCTCTTGTCCAAGGTCCTCTCCTTTACAAAATTGAGCAATGCATCATTGACTAGCGACAAGTCTTTCTTGGCAGCAGTTACTATAGAAACAATGACATCATGGCGGATGGCTTCCTCTGGGTCATGTGATCTGACCCTCAAGTATTCTGGGAGAGAAAACAGGAACAATTGAGTGGGATGTGAGAGAAACTGGCACCTCTAAAACAGAGAAAATACCCAGCAACTTCTTCTCATTTCATCTAAATTACACACTCAGACTCAACAGTGGCTGCAGTTTTACAGTGATTAACTTCTCGTCACGCAAGAGCAGGTTTTCCCAAGTTCATTTCAGCTGATTCACCTGTGAGGTCTTTGGCCAGGTCTGGGTGGTTCATGAGACAGTGACTGGCGAACTTCACACACTCCAGTCTGATAGGCACATGGATGTCATTGAACCTTTTGGGAAAAGAAATGAATGTTACAGTCAGCAGCTCTAAAAGGTGGCATACACACACAATCATCCAGGCAAAAAACATAAATAACTTGCTGCATACATATACAGCTTCTCAGGAGGCCAAATTTAAGACTTTGGAATCCAACAACATCATAACACAAGAGACAGTCTCAAAAAACAGGCTTACTCCAAAGTAATCTAAACAAAAATAATTTCTCAAACTACCAAGAAGTGTGTGTTTGACAAGTTACAACAAGGGAATTGACTGTTGAAGAGTATGAACAAAAACTAATTAATTAAGCAGAGAAAATGTGATTATGGTGTGAGACTACAACAAGCACGGTATTGTGCAACAAACACTGTAATGTATTATGTAACAGCGAAACCCCAACAATTAGAAACAATAACTGCATGTTCAAAATCTGTACACATTTTCACCCTTCTGAGAGTAGCAAATAGGTTTTTTTTTTTGTGGATCTGCAGATGCCACGGCCAAAACACTGAAACCCACCTGCCCAGGTAACACTGCCAGAGTGGTTTGTTCTGCGCTGCCAACTCAGAGTCCTTGGCTCCAAACATCTTAGCCAGCAGCTTCACCACCTGCAGCCTCTCATCATTATCATTACTCTGCAGAGACAGAGGGAGGGAGAGAGACAGAGAGAGAAATGATGCACAGAAACTGCCTGTGTCGACTGGACAGGCGCGCCAAGTCGTTTACATTAACTTCATTGGAAACACTGGAACTGTTTTCATAACACACAAAGGCAGCGGTTTCTTTGGTATCAATCTGTGTTTTCAGAACGAGTCACGCACAAGAGGAAACAGAACAGACAATGAGAAGTAAAGACAAAGGAGGACAAGAGTCGGGACGAGGGAAGGAGAGAGGATGAAAGGAAGAAAAAGCAGCAGGGAGGGAAAAGGAGTGAGGAGAGATAAAGGTGAAAAGAGCGAGGGTGAGAGACGGAGAGATTGTGTAGTCTGTGGGGGAGAGATTTTTATCGCAGCTATTATTTTGAGGAGACAGCAGTGATCTACACTCCCTCTGAACAGTTAATGAGCGTTATCCATCAGCAGGATGCCTTTATGAGACACTGCAGAGGCAACATTATGCTGACTGGCTGGCTGCTTTATCTTTCTAATATGAATCAACAAACCTGCAGAGAAACAGAAAATGTGCAGTTCTGTGTGTAATGGGTCAGAGAATTTGGGTCTTTATTCTTGTGTGTGGATAAACTCATAATACAAATATTACCGCAAGCACTGCGGCTGCTCCCATTTCTTTAAATTGTATTATTATTACAATAAAACACAATAAAATTAATGATAATGTCATTAATCTAGCAAATGTCCTGACAGAGTGCAGTAAGGTGTGACACACAAAACAGCTGTACTAACAACATGGTTTGACTAGTGTAAGATGCTAAAGGCTCCATACTCAGCAAGAAAACAAACAGCTCTAAAAAAAAAATTCCACATCAACTGTTTGGCTTCATTGTTTAACTAAAAAAAAAAAAAAAAAAAAAAGTGTTATTCTACCTTGAGTTTAAACTCCAGCTGCGGCAGCACAGAGAGAAGCAGGTGACTGTCGATGTTGTAAAGTTCCAAGATGAGGTCAAAAACGTGTTCAGACAGATCACTGACTGAGGTCTTTCCCAGCATCAGCACCTGGTTGAAGAACTGATGAAGAAGACAGAGAAGGAGGAATAATTAATAACACATCCGAAAAGATTTCCTATATGGCCTTGCAAGTCAAATTGTGACTTTTTTTTGTGAGAACCTGCATATGTCTCAGCAGGAAACAGATTTAGAGACAGGTGCAGACTTCATTTATGGTGAGTTCAAAGGTCAGATACAGAACAGCATCTCTGGAGCTGGTCGGGATCCAGTGTTTTCCTCAAGCAGACCTCTCTGCTCTGCATGAACCTGAGTCATCCAGTTGTGGGACTATTACAGCCTATTCCCACAGCCTCGATTAAATCTGAATTTACGACACTGAAGTTGCGTGTATACAATGTGAGCCTGAGCATAAATATTTGGATGCATCAAAAGTTTTACGGTCGACAGCTAATTTTAATGTCCTACGTATCACTTAGCTTCACCGTTTGCTCAGATATGAGCCTCTTGCAGTGCCAAGACATTTCCAGCATGGCTGGCCCCGGTTCAAATACTCCGGCAGAGTTAGTTTCACGCTCTTCCACTTTGGATACATGAGACAACTCCGAGGCTACAGCTTGCACCTTTTCATCAATAACTGTTACAGCTGTGAAAAGTATCACTTCTGAATTTTACAGCCAGCACAGGATATACACAACTGCAAGGTATCACATGTTCAATGCAGGGGGGAAAAAAAAATCTCAATCCAATCATAAACAGAAAAGTCTAAAGACATAAAATAAACAGGAGTGTGTCAAAGATTCAATCTTACATTGGTGATGTAAGGTTCAATAGCCTGAGCGGTCCTCTTCAGCAGAGCTTTGGCCAGGTCATAAGCTTGTTTATTCAAATTCTAGACAGACAGAGAAAAACAACTGGTGAATAAAACAGCAGGTCAGAGAACATGTTCAGACAGATGTCTGGGTTATAAAAACTGCATCTGATGTGAAAAATAAGGGTGCAGTCCATCATTTCACTCAGAAGAATCTCATTAGCAGGATTGGAGCAGACACAGACGTTAAGGCAAAAACTGCTTTACCTCTTATCACCTGCAGGGGTCTCATTGAATTACAGGGTATGGAAAATGATATTGGCTTCAGTCTACTGGTGATATCAACTCATTTAAGATGGTCCCTACTGAGAAACTTCTACTTACACATTGTCCCACCATCAATGTTGATTGTGTGATTGTGTCTGTGTGGACACGGGTGGACATGCATCCACAAGTTGTTCACATACCTTGTGCGCTGGCACCAGGTTGACCAACACTGTGTCCAACAGCTCCTGCGATACAGTGTCTCCCTCGCAGATGATGGAGCTCATCAGGTCCACCATATGCATGTGCACCTTCTGGTTGTGGCCGTTGCTAGGGAAATGGGAAACAAAGCAAGAAGGGTCAAAAGTCAATTGAGGTATCACTGCATAATTTAAAATGTCATATTCAACACTGGTTCCATTCAGGCAAACATTCCTAGATATTTGTGTGTGTGCACATCACCCATTCTGAGACAAGAATCTGCAATTTGTGCTCCGTGGCTGAGATTTACTTTTACGGTCTATGCTTTGTAGGGATACATGTTGTTCGCTCACTGGACTTCCCATTTTGAAAACAAACTGGCCGCACACAAACTGTCCACGAGACTGCGATGCACTGAACACACAGAGGGGGGGGGCTGTACTTGCACATAATGATCTGCACTACAGTGGGAGGTAAAGCTTATTACCTAGATTTGTATCTCAGCAACTGCTGTCCTCAATGCTGCCAGGCATTACTAGTCTCATTACCTCCCATTCACTGAATGTGTCACTTGCGCACACACAAATGCGAGGGCTGCATTCCCCTACACCTTCGAGCTCACTGCCAACATTTCAAATGGGGAGCAGAGCGCCTCAGATTCTTCCTATATAAAAAAAGCATTGTGTTGGCAAAACCTTGACACACACACAACCACAATTTTGTTCCAATGGCAAAAAGCCAACCGCTGTACTGCAGAATTCAGCCCTCAAGGTTGTGTTGAGCAGAGTGAACTTGAGAGGGGGGGGGAAGTGGAAAGGAGGGAGGGCAATCAAAGACAAAACAACCAGACTGCTACTCTGCTGTTTCATGATGTAGCAGCAGAGACAGACTGAGGTGTTAAGAGAGGGTGACGAGGGGCTCATTTCTGTGGAAAAATATAAGCTGGGCCCACTGAACACAACATGGTGAATATGGACAGACAAACATTTGCAATCACACAGGGGAGCTTTGATTAAAAAAAAAAACAAAAACAAACTTACTTGATGACCTGGAAGAGTGTTCTGTAAAGCTGGGTGAATATCTCATTGCTGTCTTCAAGCTCAAAGCAAATATTGTAGGACTTCACCCATGCTATGTTCTGAACAATGAGAGAGGAGGCAGGACGTTAGTGACAATACAATTTACAATGCAGATGCAGACATGTTGTCTTAGTGGTAGACTTTCAATAACAATCTTCCAAAAACCAAATCAAACTCATCTCCATTTAAACCTGCGATACCTGATTTTTTTTAACCACTTGGGGGCAGCAGAGACAAGCTGAGTACACAACACTGACATTTCACCTTTTAAGTTGATATGGAGAGCTTGTTGGCAAACAGCGGCTTATTTACACATCCAATAGTCACAAAGCAACACTATCATTCAGACTCATCAGAGTCATATTTCTAGTCACCTGGAAAACGTAAGTCCAATATCCACCCTCTTTTTAGCATTGTCTTTGGTCTCTACCAACTCATGAGTTGAGTTGGTAGAGATCAAATGACTACAGACATTCATTTGATTCATTGTTATTTAAAAAAAATATCATTAGTAGAGTAAACAAGCTTCGTTTGGATTCACTGCACTGTCTGGTTTCAGACAGATGTAAAACTGTTTGCCTGGTTTTATTTGAGGTTAACTGAAGTTTCTATTCCATGTTAAATGAAAGAACTTTATCTTATATACCTCTTCATTCCCACCACAGTTAATAATCTGGAGTGTAAAGCAATTAACATCATTAAAATTGCATGTTAGATTTCCTCCATCTCATAATTGCTTCGGATTGTTCAAATTATGCCCCGTTAATAACACTGGCTTTTTAATTACAATCTTAATAATAATTGTCTTGCAAACAAAAGATATTTACTTCCAATTAGACTAAAATTGCCCTTTGATTTCATCAGGAAATAACTTGAAATTTTCCACAAATGAGTGGAAAGTACCTAGATTCAAGCAAACTAAACCACACTGAAAAACAAATCAAATTAATGACGATCATCAGACTGATATATTATTAAAAAGGATTCTAAAAACACAAAAAAGGGATTTAGGCTAATAATGTTTGAAGGCAAGCAACATTTTTTATGATCTGTTTTGACTTTTGACTTTGACTTTTTGCAGGCCGAGAGTCTGCTGCAGCCTGAAGGAGATGAAAAACAAAACTGCCAGATCACTGCAGATATAAACACGTTTCCTATAAGCTTCTGTTGCACAGAAGGAGAGAAAGCGCATGTCACTCTGTCACCACGGTTTCCTCCTGTGTGTCTCTACACTCGCCTTCCACATGATTTATTTAATACGATATGGTTACATAAGATCTTGAATACGCAGAGGTCAAATACTATGAAAAATTCACAGGAATAAAACAGAACAACTGACAGAGCTGCTTATATGACCAGAATGAGCCGTTAGAACAACAAACCGTACACCAACTGAAGTTGTTCACATTAACCCTGTTGCCTGCCCCTGTTGTTTCTAAAGTATTAAATATCAGTCCATCAATTAAAAAAAAAACAAAAAGGAGAAACCACTGGTTTCTCCTTCCTGGTTGATGTACAGTGGATTACTTTTAACACCCTACTGGGGGACCAATATTATTCAAGACCACCAAAAAAAATTTTCATCAATAGTGCCAGGTGTACTGCACAAGTTGGACTTCGTACAGACAGTGAAAAGCAAAAGTTGAGAAGTGTTTACTTGCCAAAATAAAACCGTTACAAACTGCATTCACCCCAAAACCAGGTGGCTTCAACCACAGGAGTATTTCATAAAGATTAGCAGTCAAGCTAGGCTTACTTATCAGGAAATTCTGTTTCATAAAAGGAGGTTTAAATAAGTCTGGCCTAAGTTACCATGGAACTTATGCTTAATTTTTACTTACCACCAGCTCATGCTTAAAAATCCCCTAGAGACATGTTCTAAGACAGAGAATATTACTCTGCTTGGAGATATAGTTTGTGTCTCATATATTTTTTTTCCCACAGTAAATTTCAACTCTCCATTTAAATTTTTTATTACATTTATTCCAGCCCCCTTATTTTCAATCAGTGAATACTCAGTGTTTGTTTTAAAAGTGTAACTTCTGGACACAAGTCCTATTGCACTAAAAGGTTTATATTTTTTCTTAGCGTGTATGCACTGAAGGCTTAAGGTTTTCAAATCACATCTGTGCGTGTTGCACATCGGACCAGTGTCACAAAGTTCAGCTCCTACGTATCTTAAGTTAGATTTAAGGGAAGTCAGGCAGACGTTCCCTCTCCAGCTGAGGAGGCTTCTCATTTTACCCAGCGGACTGTTTCACCAGGTATAATGGCAAATATCACTGGCGGCAGACTGTGTTAGCTTTCATTTATTACTGCTAACTCTGTAATAGATAAAATGAAACTTAATGTGCCCTCTGCAAGCTGGTGTGAGTACTTCGCCAAGGATTGTTCTGCTAGAATCAGTGGGCTGTTTGTGAAATTCTCTCCTCTAGAGAAATCAGATCACATCACAGCATTTTCAGGAAAATCTCTCCGTTAAACTTTAATGAATGTCATATCAATATTTAAATCTCATCCACGCAATAGTTCTAAATCAGGAACTCCAGTACTCTGAGATCTAGTCACTTGTGAAAAATGCAGTGTACAAACTGTTATTTCAGTGTGTCAGATACAATTAATCAACACTTTAAACCTTCTGCTTCTCATCTCGTTTTCACTTGTGCCTTCAACCTGTGGCTACAGGTTGCGAGCATTAATGAGGCTGCCACCTAAAACGTTTCTTCCTTCTCAGCCAACGAAGGGTGAATAGAGATCTTTGAGTTTTAGTCCCTTACAACTGTTGATACTTGACAGTTAAAAATATTAGATCAGGGATTCTAAAGGATTCAGACTCAATAAGCAGATTTAATACAGGATTTGATTCGATTAAATTCGATCAAACTTCAGCTCTACGCTGATCCACACACACATAGTTACACACCTCAAGCAGGTAGAAGTATCTGTTGAACTGAGCGCTTTTGGTGTCCTCCAGTCCTTTGAGCTGTCTGGTGATAAACATGAAAATGTCCTGGAGACAAGAAACAAACAAACACAGTGAATGCTCCACAAACACCACTGTCGTCATTAGCCAAAGTCAGGTGTGATTTGGGCAGCACAACAAAGTTACACAAAAACAAAAAAGAGCACAACAGTTCACAGCTAGATCACAAACCGAAAAATGTTTATAGACAGAACATTCAGAATGATTATCAAGAGAGGGCTTCCAATCCCATCACAAACGCTGAAACTTTAAACACACCAAGAGAAGAAATTATGCATGCGGGACTCGTTACTGAATTCTGATTTGTGTCTGTCTAACAAACAGCTTGTGTTTAGAAGCTCTATAAAGGTGTGAGTCATGACAGGTTCCCAGCCAAATGCTGCTCAAAATTCAGGCCAACATACAAAAGTTGGCAAATGAAAATACAATACAATCAGTGTATCAGTTAGCGTTAAGTGAACGCTGCAGAGAATATGCAACAGGGTTATCTAATTAAAACCGTGAGCAACTCTGATGGAGAGGAGTGATGTCATTTTGCAGTATTTATTTTCATGTGCTCGAGCAAAAGCTTCTTCACTGTACCTTGAGCTTATCTGGGGAGGTGTAGGGCGCCTCCGGGGCGTAAATCCTGAATATGTCTGCTAGACAGCAAGCCACCAGCAGACGCACATCCTTGTCTGGGTGTTTGAGGAAGAAGTCTGATGCTAAGTGGAGGGCTAGGTTCAGGTATAGCTCCTTCTCTTCCTCAGAGTCCTGGTCCATGTCCATGAAGGTCTTCACAACCATCTGGATGAGGGGTGAGGGACATTAAATGGTGAGAGTAGAGGTTAGTGGCTGGGTTAGCTGAATAGCTAACAATCAAACTTTAAATAATAAATTCTTCAACGATGCAGCAATAATAATCAACTCTGGTGAGCAATCAGAACAAAAAAAACATTTCAAAATAAAACTTCGATATCACTACGAATAAATGCAGCAGAATGGGAGAAGGACACTGACCTTGAGCCTGCGGACCATTTCCTCCTTTGAGATTTTGTCAGAGATCTCCTTGACCCCCGGAGGGTAGGTCACCTTCCCGTCTGCGGCTCGAGCTTTAGAGTGAGCCATCCTCTTTAGCTCTTCACTGCCTGAGGAGAGAGAGAGTATAATGTTTCTAATTAACTACCTAACAGCAAGAAAAGAAGGAGAGACAGAACAGAAACAGAGACTAAAAGCCTAAAACCTTGGAAGAACTGCTGAACCTCAAACAAACAAAAAAAAAAAAGCAAGAAAAGGCACATTGTTAAGTACTTGGAACCCAAGGCAGATCTTAAATACTTCAGAAGAAGTCAGCAATAGAGCAACCTCTGAAATATTCAGCAAGGTATTCACAGCACAGTAATAGCTTTCTACAAGCTGAATGTAGGATGGAATTGCTGTATTCGGAAAGCAGGCTGACTTTTTAATTGCGAGCTGCTGCTACTATTACGTTCCACATTTCATTACTGCAGCCAGCAGCCCGTCAAGGATTACACCCAATTCATGTTTGGGGCATTCACATGATGCAAAATGTGCTCTGACTTTCAATTTAGTACACTGCTCCTGAGTAGATAAGTTATGATGCACTTTACATTGCTCTTTGGCAATGGCTAAACTGACCTGTCTCATGCTGCCACTGTTTTTTATCCATTAAAAATATTAAAAAAAGGAACAACTTAATATACAACAAAATATGTCCACCCAGGAATATGACTTCATTTTCCTCCTACGTCTTACCTACATCCCACTTTGTCAGACAAACTAAAGTCTGACTCATAGTTCGTGAATATAGAAGAGCCTGCAATGGTAAGCTGGCGTGTAATATGAAAAATAAAAACATTATCTGATACTTGCAGTGGGGCTTCAAAAAAATATCTAAAGCATTCAATACAGCTATGCCTTAATTACAGCAACAGGCTTCTCCCAGGTGTTTTGAGTATAACAGAGGGAAGTTAGCTCGCTGAGCAGAGTCTGGTGTTTTGCACGTGATAAATTAGAAGACTACAATCTAAAAACATGCCTCAGATATAGTGCCCGTCTTGCTCTGCTTTCATGCTAATTTCCTTGACTATTCACATCACAGTTCACAGGACTGTTGCGAGTCAGATTTGATGATGTTGCCAGTTATCTTGTACTAGAGCCCGACCGGCCGATACGTCGACAACAATTAGTCACTGAGGTCAGCAAACGTGTCACAGCTCAGCTGTGCAGAGCAGAACAGAGTCGACGTTTCTGGATGTGTGTCTTCGTGCTCAGATGCTCATTTTCAAGTACAAAACACTGAATGATGATAAACCACAGCCCCCTCATTTTTCCATTTTGTGTAACATAAATAAGCCTGACAGGAGTCGTATCAGCCATGTGGGCTACGGCCTGATGACAAACTTCATTTTACGTTTATTTGTGAAACAATATGCAAGAGTTCGGCTCTATCATTTTCTCCCTTATCGGTATAGCGAAAGCAGCGGCTATAAAACACATGCTTGCAGTTTATCTTTTCCTAAATTAGTTAGCCACAAAGCAAGCTAACGTCATAGCTTGTCAGTAGCAGGCAGCTAATGAGCCGTTAACATGTAGCATTATACTCATTTGGCCTAAACGAGGTAATGGTAAATATATCTGTGAATCCAATGTCAGTACACTTACAATCATCGCATTGTGTCGGTGCATTGGAAGCATGTCTGATTTTTAAGATATTACACAAGTAGTTTGTCTCAAATCTTTAAAGCTATGACAAAGAGACCTTTGGGAATTATAGCTAATGTCTGACCATTACATCTGTACTTAGCCAAAGATTGTGTGTGATTAAATTTCTACCGTGCTCTCATTTTTCAGATTATTTAAAAAATTAACAAATAAATCACCAGGAACCCCACATCATCTGTGGTGAATTCAGATGACTGATAAAATAATCATTTTGCACATCAAGATGTTTTATGAGTCATACACTGAAACCACACAATTAAAGTGTCAGCACTAAGCAACCGTAATGTGACATGAACTACAAAGATTTCACACAGCATATTGGTTAGCGGAGGTGTTAGGCGTTTACCTCGTCCAAACTGAGCTTGCATGGTTAGTTTGTCTTTGCGGGGCTGATGAATGTGAAGCACAAAGAAAATCTGTCTGAGTGTGTGTTGTCTACAATAACGGATTTGGATACTTCTTCTTGGGTGAACATGTGGAAAGAATGTGTTGAAATGCATTTATGACTTTTGGTGGGTCCAGAAATTCCAATTTCTGGACTTTATTAGGTTGTAGGTTAAAAAAAAAAAACACAGATATTGCATTTCTTGCCTTTCTTTTTTCCAGATTGTAAAACAAATCTTAGAGTTCCAGTTTTCTTCTCTTAAAAAACATAAGACAATGCGCAGACCTGTCAAACATCATACAACTTTCCTTAGATCTGCAAGACTTTGATGACTGATCTGTTACTCTACTGACAAGTTATTCTGCAACCACTCTGGTAACAGAACCTTTTTTGGTCATTTTAAGCAAAAACAAAAGCATTTGCTGGTTTTCTTTGTCGCGCATGATAGTAAATTAACAATGTTTGCGTTCTGGACTGTTTGTTACATAAAAAACAAGACACCTTAGGATGTCAGCTTATGCAGAAGCAGTTTTCTTCCTTTCATAACTTTCTTACATTTTACAGACAAAATTAACCTGAGAAAAGAGCTGGCAGATGAATCAATAATGACAATAATTATTAATTGCAGCCCTGCATTGCTTCATTTCTTTTTTTTTGTTATCTTACTGTAACACAGTCATGCTCAGTATCTGAATTAAAAAACTGCACCTCATTTTATTCAAGCAAGCACATTCAGGAATCTGTCTGTGGCATCTGACATACCCTGCGTGACAGTTAAGAAAAATGAAAAGACATTTTACTTAAACTGATCCACAGCCCTTTCCCAGATTTCTGTATGAACTTTAGAACCATGCGGCAAACGCAGCAATTGCCCCAAGGCAAATTCTCTCACATTTTCTCTCTGTCTGCTATGCACGACAACTTTGGTACTCTACCCTCTTTCACTGGTAAAGTACCAAAACTGTCTGAAATGTGGAATGCATCAGCATTTGCGGCAGCCGCACAAAAAAATGGGTGTTTTCTGTCCTGCTCCAATATCACACTCCACAAAATCCACCTCTCCCAGGGGCCGCATCGAAACAAGGTTATATTACTTCTCAAAAAAATATATTTTTACATATACACTAAATGCTTTAAATGAATGAACAGATGGACTCAGCTTCCGTAACTACCATTTTATTTGTGACATCTCATAATTCATGTTGCCTTATCACTGAAGGAGAACTGATTATCGTGAAGCAGTCTGGGTCAGTAGGTCTGCCGTCTGTCAAAAGAGCTTTCTGGATTTGATTTAGAGGCTAGACCGCAACACTGAGCTTTTAATCACAACCCAACAATTTTCTGCAGCTGTACTTGAGCTTTTCTAAAAAACACACACACATGCAAGAGGGGGCAAATGCACACACTGGACACTGGCGGGCTGCCAGATTGCTTGATTCTGACCTTCTGTTCCACCCCACAGCTGCTGCCAAATTTGAGTCCATCTCTCTCTCCATATACCACACTGACACACAGAGAGCCCTGGAAGCCAATCAGAACAGAGAATTTCTCGACTTAGGGGGTCTAACCGGGAACCATCCATCGGGGAAATTTTCACTTTGAATAAGAAGAAGCAGTAAATAATCACACGCACAGGCAAGCTTTAAACTACACTAAATCTCTTGAACATGGGCTACCTTCAACTCATTACAGGTTTATCACAGTCAAACACATTTATCCCCCCTCCAGCTCAGCAAGGGTTTTCTATCTGTCCACTGCTTCCCCACTTCAGCCCTTTAACACAGCTGCCAACAGAAATATGAAGCAGTTCTTCTAACCCAGCCTGAACCTTGATAGAGGGGAACAGTGAGACTGGCAGCAAACAGAGGGAGGACTGGACACCAGCTGGTTGTAAAGGTGAACTCAACGACCTCTATGTAGGCACTCGCACAAACACAAAGTGAGGGAAGCCCACAGAACAGGGAAGCACTGGCAAAGAGTTCAGTTTTCCCCAGATGAAATGAAATAGACAAAATTTACTGAACAGAATATGTCTCCGCCAAATCTGAACCACTGAAGACCAGCCAGAAACGGCAATGAAGCAGGGAATGAGGAACTGAAACAAGTCCAAAGGTTATGAGAATGACCGTCTGAGGTTGGAGTAAACCGCCAAAGGAGCTGCACTGCAAGGAAAGCCATATGACATGTCATCTACAAACAGACAACACTGCTGAATCACATGTCTAAGCTTATTAGGGTGTGCAGACATATTTTCTCCTCTGTATTCATTCAGCACAAACAAACCATCACAGAGAAAAAAAAAAACATAAAAAAAAACTCTGTGTGGCTTTGCAGAGCAAGAATATGAGCAAACATAAATTTGTTTTAGTTTAAGTTTTATTTCAACTGGAAAGAGTGCAAGAGCGGCAGACTGCATTATACATAAAGCAAAGGGACAGAAACAAATTACCCAAATAAAAAAATTAACTCCAAACAGAACTGCTACAAAGTGGTTCCCGATGAAACACTAGTCCCTGACGTGGTTTTGTGCACAGCTATTTAAAAAATGACAAGAAAAGGCTGAAACACAATAATTTCAAACAATAACCAAAATCCATATTACACAGCAAATAAATCAGATGTTTCAGAGACTTCTTAGAGTCTGTTTTGCCACTGACCATTTCACAATAATCACAGACTGATAGCTGTCAAAACAAACACACTGACTCCTGACTCAGTCTATAAAATACCATGCGGTGCCCGAGCAATTCCTCCTCCTGTCTTTGTGGTTTCTACCGGCGCTACTCCCTCGCTCAAGTCCTATTGTTGTTTGCAAACGTTATAATAACAATAAAGCAACAACTGTACACGGCACCAGGTGTGCTGCTTTCAATAATATAGTGCCCTAATTAGAAAGAGTAAATACCCCTCTGCTATCTAGCAAATGCATCAGTTACGCAGCCGATCAACCACTAAATAAACCATTTACGCTACGAGACGATGTCTCCGCAATTAAAAAAAAATGCAACGCTAAGAGTCACAGGGAAATAATTTCGCACCCGAACAGCCGCCGGATTACAATTAGTTTGCGGATTAATTTATGTGAGTTAATGTGAGTTTAGCCCCCAGAGAAAAACACTGTATGAATGGGGGGTCTTATTGTTATGGTACAGCAGCATGTCAAGGCCAGGGACTGTGCCGTAGCCGGGCTCCTTGTTGCTGTAATGTTGACCGTGGCTAATCTAGTTAGCTGCAGTTAGCCAGCCAGCTAGCTAGTATGCACGTCTCGCTAGCGTAACGGAGCTAACGTTAGCAGCAGCAGCAGCAGTAGCAATCTCAGTGACAGAGGGCGGACGGATAGTAACGTTACACTGAACAAAACACCCCGGTTAACCGCCGTTAACGTGTCGATATGCCGATCGCAGCCATACAACCGAGTCGAGCCAGTGTTTGCTCATGCTGCTGGGGCGCTGGATCTAGCGAGTGGGTTCGTATTTGTCTAGCTAACCATTTTGCGCCGCAGGACCAGGTCAACCAGCGCCGAGAATCGGGACACGGCTGCCGAGAACACAGGCGAGCAAGGCGGGCTGCGCTTCACGTCTTAGCGCTGGAAACCTGGCTACTCTGCGGACACATCCTGGGTTGTACCTTGTTTTTCGCAGCCGCGACTGAAAATACTGCTACATTTCAATCAAAACGAGTTGCTTATTTGTGCATTTCCTTACCTGTTACGGTGAATTGTGATCAATCGTGTCCTCCTCTGCAGCTCTCTTCCCCCTCCTAGCTCCAAAATGGCGCCAATATGTGTAGATCCAGTGCCCATGGGTACGAATCATCAATGAGGGCACAGCGCCACCTATAGAGCGAGTACATGTAGGTCTACTGAGGCCTTCAGGTGATGCTCGTAACATCCTAGGACTTCATGTTAATAGTTACAAATTCATCTTTTTTTTAAAAATATCATTGAAATTTTGATTTGTTCTGTCATATTTTATTTAATTTAAAATTTATTGGCATTTTTACTAATGTGATCTATTTTGTAATATTGTCCTTAGATTATAATTTGACTCTGGAACTGATATTTATGTGTAAAAAAAAATTGTGTTATTAACCTACTCTATAAATAAAGTTGTCCATAGCATTTCGATCGCATTTTGTTTTCCCAGAGCTGCTCAGAATGTGGATTATAATAGGTATGTTTTCACTTATGACTGGTTTGGTAGGCTATCTTAAAAATAAAAACAAATAAACAAAAAACTATTAAAACATTAGTTTCTTTGTATTACGTAAAGTGAGCAACGCCGTCCAATCCTTGTGGTGCAAAATAAGGAGAAGAAATGACTCAAGTAACACATATTCATACAAAAATGTGCAAGTAAACACTATGGCCTGTGGGTTAAGCTGACACGGAATTAAATATGTAATAGTGCTTACAAAAAAGCAACACAAATACACACTGCATTAATAAGTGCCATTCTGACACTTGCTTCTGCTGCCTTCTTGGGTTCTACGCTTTCGCTCTAAAACCGAGATAACAATCCGACAGCACATGAACGCAGCAGGAGGCCGTTTGAAATGAGGTCTTTTTTGTGCGAAAATGATCTCATAAATGAAATAGGGTCACAAAAACATAATGTTCTCATTAGGATGACATTCATGTTTCCTCTGTGTGAACTATATTTACAATCCATTAGCTGCTTCTCAATGGCGCTATTCATATTTTTTAAAGGTATAATGATGTTTTATCAAGTCATTTTGCCTCTATTCATGCAGCTTTTTCTCAGACACGTTTTAGGCTACTATGGAGCCATTCATTTTCCCCTTCCTTCCCTTGCCAACCTATTCATTTACATGGCACTTTCCCATGCAAGAACATCTGTTCCTCTTTAATGTTATCAGGGCATTTATTTTTTCCGCTTTCACTGATTTTCCCGAAAAAGCCACATGACAAACTAAAGAAAAAGATCCTCTTGCCAAACTGGTTCATAGAGCCCCAAACTAAAAGGGAAAGATGCCTCAAAGATTAGCTGCTTGCTTTGTCTTTTTATGATGGGTCCCTCATCAACATGAGCTATAGGGGGAGCTCCAATATAATGTTTCAGATTCGCACAGTATGCTGTACTGCATAAAAATAAGACATACATATTTAGCACATTCTGAGAGTGACATGTTTGACAGATTAGCGTTAAAGCACATTTTATTAAAGCTGCTGGAATGTGTGGGCACATTGGCTCTGGTTTCAACAGTGAACTTTTATTGCTAAAGGAATTATTTTCAGATTAATCATATTTTATGGGGAAAGAAAGAAGATAAAAAGGAAATGACGAAAAACATTTTAAATTAAAAGTTAGGCTACATGAAATTGTGATTAAATATAACTACAATTTAACATTTAATAGGAATCTTTCTTTTTTAAAATGACCCCCAAAAGCTATGGTACAACTAAACCCAGCATAGTCCGTGTTATACAGTGAATTGCACTTCATACACAGGCTCTATGCTTCTCATTATTCCTGAAGGAGCTCTTTGTGTCTCTGTGGGTCTGCAGCAAATTTAATGATCATACAGTATTTTATATGGGCATAGACCTTACCATTTTGAACCTGTTGTAGCTGAATAATACTTAGTATTTTTGTATATGGCAGCTCAATTAGAGTCTTCACACCCCCTGTTCTCAATTAACCAATTAGTGCTGCAAGAAGGCAAGTGAATAAATCTCAGCAGGAAGCACTTGGACTGGTTTCATGGCTCCAGGATGGAGGGGTTCCTGTCCACGTTTCCACCATACAACGTCTGCGGAAACCCGGTCTGCGCTCCCCCGGCTCAGGGCAGCAGCTGGGGAAAGCGAGAAGGCCGCTTCATGACCCCCCAAGGCCTCAACTACCTGGAGCTCTGCAAGGCCATCCTGTCCCAAGTCAACCCCAGTTTACCCCCTCCACTCAAGAAAGCTAACACGAGAGACTATGGCGTGCAGGTGAACGCCAAAGTGGATAAAATCGTCCAGTGCTCGCTGGGTCCCAAGACGCTGTTCGGCCTGGAAAGCGACCGTCCTGTCCCCCCCCAAAGCCCGGATCTGTTCAGGCCGGGCGGGAAGCCGCTGTACAACACACCGCCGCTGAGCAACCTGCGCTTCCTGAGGCCCGTCTCCATCTACTCACCGGTGTTTGACCGCAGGATCTTCCTGAGACAACTCGACGACGACGACGGGGGAAGTGAAGGAGAAGCTGCGCAAGCTGAGAAAGATGCTGAGGCGGATCAGAGCAGCGAGGACACAGTAAAGGACTTTAAGACAACTTTCCGCCAGTGTTCAAGGGGCTCCAACTTTCAGGTGAGTTTCTGTATCACCGCCCCCACCCATAGAGAAACAAGCTCTGCCTGGCAGCACTATGATAACCAGCTCTCTCTCCCAGTTAGAAACCTAATAAAGACCAAAGCTTGGCCCAAAGTGAATCTTTATTGGGCCCTTAGTCATGATTACCCTGCAAAACTTAGCCTTTAGGCCCCTATAGAGTTCCACTTTCCTCACACTCTCTCTACATATATTGGAAAATTACAGTATATGGATGTTGGGAGCTAATTTGATTAAGACATTATTTTAGCAATACAGAAGCACAAAACTGAAAACTAATTAAAGTCTTAAATCTGGAGTCATACAGACATGATCAAAATAAGCTGAAGAGAATAAAACTGAAAATTAATTAAAATTAATGGATACATACAAAATTGATCTTGCAACACACATTAAGCCTGGAGCTTTTGAGATTCTTTGTAATCCAGTCTTGTTTATGACCATGAAAGTTTTTGCCTTTCAGGCCCATTGTGTGTTCCCTGTATGAATGTTTCAGAAACTATGCCATAAAGATAGACCTACCCTCATCACAACATAATCTTGTGCTATGTCTCTGCACAAATGTTGGCAGAAAATTTCAGTTCTTGGTGTTAATTTCAGTTCCTGGAGCAGAGATATGGTTTTTTCCACTGCAAAAAGTGCAACATCCGGTGGGAGAGTGCTTACGTGTGGTGCATCTCTGGAACCAGTAAGGTAAGTGGTCCCTCCATTATTTACCACAATGTATGATTAAGACAAACTACCTCATGTTTACATCCGTAATACTAATTCAGTCATTTCTGTCTTGACAGGTGTACTACAAGCAGCTCTGCCGAAAGTGTCAGGTGGGATTTAACCCCTACAGAGTGGAGCCAATCCTGTGCAAGGTGCATTTACTTTTCTTGCTCAGAGAAGAAATGTTGCAACATCAGGTTTCTGAGGCTTTTTCAGTCTCTTAAAGTTTTAAAATATTCCACGACTGACTCATTCTGTTTTCTCTTCTCTTGCCTCTTCCATTCACATTCCTGTCTCCTCCCTTGTGTCTCAGGGTTGCTCTCAGACCTGCTGTACCTGTGAGAAGAAGCAGAGGCACATTAACATGAAGAGGCCTCACCGTCAGGACCTGTGTTGTCGCTGCAAGGGCATGAGGCTGTCCTGCGACGCCACCTACAGCTTCAAATACATTGTCTGAGCTCCCTGCGGTGCTCGTTTTCGTCTGGTTGTGTAGATCTGATGGCATTTGTTACCAAGGTTGAGGCCACGTCACTGTGTCGGCCGACATGTAGTGCCTGTACATGTCATGAATGAAAGTTGCCTCCAGTAACGGACTTGAAAAGATTCACTTATTCTCCAACCAGCGAGAAGCTGAATCTCTGGCAGTTTGAGGAAAACATCTCAGAAGGGGCTGTCTTTGTTTCCCTCCATTAATCCTGGAGCTCAACTAAACATGAAAACAATTTTTGCAAGAAGAAATAAAGTTTATGAAATAAACATATCGCACCTCAAATGTTAAATTCTTGCAGATTATTGAATTTGCACTCATTAATTTAAGGTCTTGATGTGTTGCTAGCAGCTGAGTTTGGTTTGACTCATGCTGCTTTTACACATGCACCTTTTAGCACATTATCCAAGTCAACAAAACACACTGATCACTACCTAGAAATATTTGTTCATTGCTATGTCAATTAAAAAACAAATGCTGAACACTTGATATAACAAATGAATGGTCCTAAATTTTAAGTACACAGCATGGCTTAAAAAGAAACATTAAACCGCATTATATGACCAAAAAATTGAAAATGTGTGATGTGAGGGTTTTAAGTAGAACACAAAAGAAATAACTGATATGTCTTTACTTTGACACTGACTTGTACAGAGCATCAACTCAAAACAACTTCACAAAGGCTGTAAAAGTATTTACAAGGTGAAAAAAACAACTACAGTCTTCATCTAAAAAGCTTTTAAAAATGTGCAATTTCTTGTTTGGCATGCACACACACGTTCTCCCACACACAGAGAAAAAAAAAACATACCCGCATGAGCTTAAAGCTCCCTTTTGTACCTCATACAAACATATCTTTCAGATAAAATATGATTTTTGTTAATAAATATTTCCAACACTTCATACAGTACACAGAAGATGCATGCATGGCAGTTTGATTTGAGAGAACAAACATCAATATAAAACCTAAGTCAAATGAGTGTCGATCATAGCTGAACAGATATAAATAAGAAAACGACATTTGTACAGCAAAAGGGGCGAGTGACTGCTAGAGGGGAAACGAGGGAGAGTCACAAAAAAAAAAGGCTGACGACAGGAAGTGTTCGACTTCAGTAGTAGCGCAAGTTTTGCTTTGAACGTCAACAATGAGTGCTGAATGTCAGCATTCCCTTACGTGTAAGGTAACTACGAACCACACACAAACATATGCTACTATGGCCGTGTGCCCATAACTATTAACAGTATACAGACAGAAAGACAAAATATTTGAGTGTATACATGCACCATCCTCTTGGCATGTGAACACATAAGGTCAGAGTGTTACATTGTAGGACAGTGGGAAATATACAGTGTGCACACTCACTAATGATGCTACAACTAGCCACAGAGGAGTGTGCGCCGTGCACAGATAATGGCATGATTAGTCTACCAATGTTTACAACAGTAGTCAGAGGACGAGCTGGTTCACTGATACAGAATATAAACAGAGCAAGGGCAGCATGAGGAATTACGCTTGAATATTCTGCATCTGCTCTTTCTCAATCAGTCTTTTCAGTCAGTCTGGAGAGGTTAGACTTTCAGGGAGCAAGAGGGAGGCTAGTGTACAGTAGAAAGCATTCAACTGGGTCATGCATTGCACAATTTCCTCCAGGGGGAGGCCTCAGAACAGTAGACACAACAGGAGAGAAAAGTTACTCCAGATTTTCGGTTTTCCTTCTCAGTAGAAGTGACAGCCTCGTCTCTCACAGTAGCAAAACAAACAGTAACATAACTGCCTTTCTGTAATTTTTTAAAAAACTAATACCAAACTCCATTTAGTGCAATAGTGAAAACTCTACCAGTGATATAACGTAGTGCCACAGGTAGTTTCCTCACTGTCTCTGACGATACTACCGGCAAGCTAAGTCCTTCCTGAAGGAGGCAGTAACAGTCAATCAAGTTCAATCAGGTCTTGAGTTCCTCTGGGAAGCAAGTTAGAAATCTGAGCTAAGTGCCTTCACAGGTCCTCAGGTGCAGAACACATCAAATGCTGAAGGATGACCATCAAGCAGGACTTAAACTAGGAGCACATCAATTTTACAACATGTGGCTGCAAAGCGAAGCTCGTGCTCAGATAGAATCACATCAGGTCATCTTTATCAGCATACAGCAATTTACAGTATCCAGTGGGTTCCATGATACATCCCATTATGTCTGGGACATGTCTCAGTGTTCTTAAAAGTGTAAAATCTCCAGGTATCTCTGTCATGTCATCTTCTCTTCAGATGCAAAGATCTGAGGGTTGGTCAGGAATAGTTAGTTTCAGGTGTTCGGATCCACAGAGATCTAAGCTCTGAAGGTCCTCTGTCATAGTGGGTTTGATGTCTCAGGTCTGGACGTCTGACGGTTCAGCATTCAGGAGCCCCCCTACTTTCAATAGGGGCAGGGCAGCGTGCCCCACCTTCCCCAGGTAGCGAGATAAGGGTGTTGTAGCTCCACCGAGGGAGCAACAACAACCCCATGCTGCAGCCTCTCCTGGACCGGTGGGACAGGGAGGGGGAGGTGGGGGAGGGTGAAGGGATGAAGACGGGGCAGGGCCACGGGTTAAGACTGTGTCATGGCCTGGGTGTAGAACTGGGGATGGGCTTGAGTGTTTGTATGGAGAGCGGGGGAAATGGGGGAGATGGGAGCCTCGAGGGGGGGTGGGTGATGTGTTCTTTTCACAGTGTGTAAGCAACGTGGGTTCTGAGGCTACAGTCGGTAGTGTGTTAGATGTAAGAGATGATATCCGTTTGTTGCTGTGTGAATGTGACAGAGGCGAACTGTGTGATGAATGTCCTCTGAAAGGATAATAAAGATTAGTGTTCTCATCAAGGTAACTCCTTCTTGGCTCTTGTGTGTGCGGCAGTGTAAAATCTGATCGGCCTGGTGTGTCTGAGCAGCTGGGCGATGAGAACAGGTCTGGGGGTTTGGGAAAATCAAGCCAAGAGGTATCAGTGTCTACAGTGGAGGATGAGGAGGGCAGAGAAAGGTTCGGGTCACAGTCTAAATGTGGTTCTGGTTTTAGTGCTGGGCAGGGTGGTAGGCAGGTATTTGTCTGGAGCTGTGCAGCCGGGGCAGCAGACACACAGGAGGAGGCAATGGCCAGGTATGTGGGTGCTGGGCCTCCTCTGTAAGAGCAGGCTGAGATGGCAGCGATGGATGTGGCGGTGGTTTTGGAAGGGTCAATGGCTGCAGTGATGGTGGAGGTAAGGGAGGGGAAGGAGGGGGTGGGGGGCTCCTGAGGTCCTGTCAGAGGCTGGTCCCGGAGACGCTGGAGTCGGGGAGGTAGGTTGTGACGACCCGGTAACCCTGGGCGCGGCGGATCATGTCGCGGATCTCCCCGTTGAGTTCCAACAGCTTGGAGCAGATCAGGCTGAGATCCTGGCGGGAACCAACCAGGGCAATGGTGCCCGTCTGGCCCAGTGTCTGGTGGCGAAAGTAGATATTGAGCAGTGTCTGGACCTCGCTCTCTGAGCCGCCACCAAACACTCCACTGGGCCACTGCCTCCTGAAAATGAGATAAAAAGGAAGGTGTGATATAAAGAGAGCAAGCATTATGTGTAGAAGAAAAAAAAAGGACGAGTAGTTTCAAATCAGGTTTGATATAAAACAGTCTAATAGATGTTTTGTTACTCACCTGCACTCCTGGATGTAGCGCACTGCTTTGGTGAACTCATGGTTCTTAAGGCACTCCAGTATGGCCTGCACGGCTGCTTCTGAGGTGGGGAAGCTGGGCACAACCAAGGCAGCCAGCTGGGTGGCGTGTGCATGGGTGTGGGCCAAGTGTTTGTGCTCCAGGTCACTGGCCACAGCCGCCTCTGCTGCCTGCAGGCTGGTCCTCAGATCAGTGAGCTCTCGAGACATGTTCAGTAGCTACGAGGTGGGAGGGAAACAGATGATGGTTAAGTGTGTGTTAAGTTTGTGTGCAGAAGGACAACTGTATCATTTGATTCAATTCTCCAGATTCACATTCAATAAAAGAGCCTGCTGTGTTAAGACTGAGTGATATCTCTATGAATTATGGTTTGGCTCATCACCTCACCTCAGGCACAGAGCTGATGGCATGGACTTGACCAATGAGCGAGCAGTAGGACTGGAAGAGTAGGAGAAGCTGGAAGTGCAGCTTGTAGAGCCTCTGACAAAGCTCCAGTTGCTAAAAGACATTAAAAGAAGAAACGAGTCAGATTCATCAGTAGCAGAGAACACTCAGACACAATAACACAGCTGCACGTTCTCAAGAGCACACATCACACGTGCACGCACATGCAAAGGAATACACACACACACACACACACACAGTAACATGAGCTGATTGTCCTGTGCAAAGTGAATTAAGTAGTTTGTTTAAGAGAAATCTAAGATAGTGAAGTGAAGAAACGTGTAAGAGAACTTACTGCAAGAGACTCCATTTGCTACACAGCGAGAGAGCATGTTAGGGCATCAGAGTGAGGTGAGAGGAAGACAAAGCGTCAATCAAACACATGCACAGCACAGTATAAACCGCCACTATTCACGGTCGAGCTAGTGAGAATTAGTCAACAGTGTATAAAACCCAGCAACTTTTAATTTCAATTAGTTCTTGGTGGCTTGGGGAAAAGATTGGGCGGATAAGAAAGATAACACGGCAAACACGAAAAGAGGGCAAACATCTCAGAGAGCCAAAATCACAGAGGAGCAAAGAGGCAAAGAGAAACAGAAACACAAAGCACAGATGAAGAAGTTACCTATATGCTAGGAAGACTGTCTGTAAACTCTAGATATGCTTGTTACAGTAAATAACATGGAAATAAGTTGCCTGTACCTTCTCTTCCGAGTCTCCAGGCTGGCAGGTAACCACACTGTCACCAGGACACCTGGGAAATGTGTCCTTGCAGTTCCTCAGCCACTGAAGGAAAAAAAATATAAGATAATAAAAATGGCAGAAGGGAGTGGGAAAGAGAAGGTTTGGTGAATATTTTGTTAGTCACACTTTTACATGAAGAAAAAACGAATGTATCAATAATGTGTAGAGGTTGAGTTACCGATACAGCAGCCTCCTCTTTGGTGTTGTAGGTATCCAGGTATTCCTGCAGCTCCAGTGCACTGAACTTCATCTTTTCAAGGAGACCATAGGACATGATCTGGAAAGTACCAATAAAAAATGAGCTGAGTGCATTAGACTTGCCTGACAAATTCAACACAAATCCCCTTTCTCACTGTTTGCAGGCAACCATGAGCCGGTCCAAACAACACGCTGTAATCATCGCAGAGTCAATTACGTCTGCCAGCAGTGCTCACCGTGTCGGCATCAATGTAGATTGTGGGACAATCCGAGCATGTGGTTAGCATCTGTGAGGACCTGAGGAACTTTGATCCAATGCCTCTTAAGCCCTCTCCAAGGTAAGTGGCAACATCAGTTGTCAGCGTGCAGAATTTACCCTGGATGTTCTGAGAATGGGAGGAAGACAGACGAATTATTGTACGTCTGCACATACATACACATAAATCCTCCTGTATCTGAGTATTTGTTTGGTGCTTAAATAATGAATAAAGTGAAAAAGTCAGTGTTACGAATGTTTTCAACTAATAGTTCCTGTGATTTACCTTAAAGAGAGATGAGAAGACTTGAAAAGTGTAGACCGCACAAGACCCATCTGAGTCTGTCACAAGCTGGTTGACATGACAACGCCACGCCTCCTCAGCGTCGTCACACACTATGGGTTGGAAGGCTGCCAAGATGGCGGAGAAAAATGGAGAGGGGGGAGGAGGAAAACCAAGGTCTTCCAAGTCATCTACATCATCACGTAAGCTGCCACCATGGAAATGGGAAAGAAATGGGGGCAAAAAGAAAAAAAAGTTTTGATACCTTTAACCCCAAAAAAGGTTTTATATCAAAATCAGGTACCCAGCTCTCTCATGGGATTATATGAGCTGAATAATTGGATTTCTGGAAAATGGGCAGAAAATATAATGCACACACCTCACGGACCAGGGTTAAAAGGAGTAATTAAATAAGAATTATTTAATATATCAAGAGAAAATGTCTGAGATATAACATCATACACCGCATGGTTGAATGATTCTATGTGTGATTTAGATACTTGTGAATGTGACTTAGATACACAAGGTTTAAAGGCTATTTTCATGAAGCAAATGTAAATGCAAATGTATACATGAAGAATGCACAAGAAAAGTTCCAGAAAATTGGATGTCTCAGAAAAGTACTTACAGCAGACTTCATTATAAATGATAAATTATGAATAAAGACCTGATCTGTCCCAGTGCTGTTTACTCATACATTATGGCTGTTAAACTGAGGTTTAGTCCGAATGTCCATCAATCTGCTAGTTGATTAAAAAATTCCAGTGAGTGTTACTCCTGTCTGTCATGTTCACCTGGGCAGACAGTTGGGGTCTAGAAAGTCCAGGGGTGGTTGGCAGTAGTCTGGGTTGAGGCGGTGGTCCAGATTGGGCAGCTGATCCTGAGGCTGCCCCGGCAACTCCAGGGTGAAGCTCTCACCGCAGTCTGAGCCATGAGGGAGCTCATTGGCGCTGAGTGACAGTTCGTCATCGTGGGCCTGAGTGTCCTCGTCCTCACCACACACCCTCACCTGTGGAAACACAGATGTTACATTTTCCTAAGGATAACAAATGTATCTGTGAAAACAAATGGGTACATAATTTTACTAATGTGTATTATTCCTCACATGTAGGCCACTGTGGTCATCATGGAGGGCTCCTTGGCCCGGTGTGGTGGCATTGAGGGATTGGGGGTCGGCAGATGTGTCGTAAGACGTAGATAAAGAATCAGTGTGATTGGTCTCCTCTGATGGAGAAGGGTTAGTCTGAAACAGGGAGGCAAACCAGGAATATCTATCATTTTGAGGCATTCTGTCAAACTGGGTCACTACAATAACAGACAAGTAAGTTTATCAGGTTTCAGCGGATGTTTATGTCGTGTGGATTTAACAGTTAAAGCTACGCACAAGCTGAGAGTGAGAGAGGCTCTGGCTAGTTGAAGACTCCTCTTCCTCTGATGACTCATCTGAATCATGGGGGTCCTCGTGACCCAGGCTGGGGGTGCTGCCTGAGTGCTGGCTCTCCTCTAACAGGTCACCCAGCTCTGTACTGTCCAGCGATCGCCGACGCACGCCCCAATTAAAGTTATCGACCGTCTCGCCCTAGATAAAACACACACACATTTACATTGGAAGACAAGGGCGGAGGCAATGGTAGCAGTCATTTTCACTGCAGTGGGAGGAACATTTTCATGTTAACTTTCAGGATAATGAATGGTTGCTGTCTAAGAGCGTCTGATGACAAGCACACGATGCAAAATGAACTGTTATTCATGGCATGAACATATGCTGGAAAGACGTCACAATAACATTTATCTCCATCATGACAAATAGCAGTATTGTCAGAAATGTAATTTTGCAACCAAGCTGTGAGAGCAAAATGAAGCACGATCAACAAGTTTTTTTTTTACAGTGGGAAACAAAGGAGCCAGCAACACCAAAGCGCTGATAAAAGCTAATGTAAGTGCTCAATGTGAGACACCTTACCTGGAGCTCCTAGGCAGCGAGGGGAAGAGAGAGAGACACAGAGTTAGACAGAGAGAGAGACAAGGAGGAGGGGCAGAGAAATACATTTCAAATATATTCATGGTAAAGCAAGAGGCAGAAAAACTGAAACACACAATCAAGGTAAAAGGGAAGGAAAGAGACAGACATTTCACTATATCCACAGTAAATCAAGTGACAATGGGTGATATACCGTAATATATGAATCTCACCTCTCCATCCTCCAGTTCCACGTCCAGGAAGTCAAAGTCTCGGAAAACCCTGAACTGCTGCTCACTGGCGGTGTCGTCTAGCGTGTCCTCTCTGGTTCCACCCTCCTCTGACGACACGCCGCTCTCCCGCACCTCCATCATGTCCAAGTCACCACAAGATGAGAAGATCACCTGACGAGAAGGAGCAAGAAAGGTATTTAAACTCATCACGGACACCAGACACTCATAACAACAACTGCAAAAAAAACAGAGTGAACACAGTTCGCCCAAAACAAAAGACACTTCTCTTTTGTAGATTTTTGTTGTTGTCTGTAAACAAGTGGGCAGCACAGGTAGAAAATTGTAAACAAGAGATGGGATGTAGCTTACAGATGGGTTCTTGGTGAGTCCAACTTCCTGTCCACAAAGGGACAAAACGTTCACCAGCTTCTCTCTGGTTCTTTTCTGGATGTAGGAGAAAGATGGAGCGAACATTCTTGATTTGTTCATTTTGATGTGCTTCAAATATTTAAATAACCAATAAATCAGTTGAGCTCATTTGTTGCATGAATTAGCATTTACATGTACACAGAGCATATTTTGTTCTTGTGCTAATTAACAAAGGCAAGTACCTGCAGAGAAAAGTGTGTTTCTGGATATATCAAGCAGTGGTAGCTATTGATATTTATGCTGGTCACAATATTACAATTTAACTATGTGTTACCAAGGTTAAAATACCAAGCAGCACTGAGAAGCCACGCCAAAGACTGACAGTTAGAGCTACATAAAGAAATGTACATAAATTATTACAGAACTACAACGGACACGCTAACATATTAATGGTAGAGTCTAACTTTACCTGAGATGACTGTGGTCGCCTCCAGCTGACGGGCACTAGGATGGTGTTGGAGTTTGATCCAGAGGAAGTGGAGGAGGTACTTCGGGTTACGGCCATGGCTCTGGCCTTCCCCTCTCTGCCCCCTGAACCCTGGAGTTCATCGAACCGACGCCCAATCACCGGAGTCTGTAAAGAACACAATGAAGTATTTATGTATGAAGTATTTGGTGGCATGTGATCCTCTTTTATCTCAGAAATTGTTTAAAAAAGCAGCATACTATTAAGTGTACATTTACATGTACATTTTGGGTTTAGCTGTACATGTACAACTACTTTGTTTCTTCCTCACCTCAGAGATGTCAAAGGTGAAGTCCAGTGTTTTCCCAGGCAGAGCCTTGGCTGAACCGTCCCACACCCTGCTGACCTCTAGGTTGGAAAGGTCACCCTGCGTATGGCCATAGACCGGATGAACAAGGCTGGCAGAGCGCGATACCACCAGCTTTAAGATGTTCAAAGCATCCTTCCAGTGTATCGTCTGTGGAATTGCATGTCAAACACACACAATATAAGAGAGACAGCAGGGCATGTTTTTTTTAGCACACAATAACACACAGAGGAGCCAGCACAAGTACTGTGGGACACTTACCTGAACAAACTTCTCAATAGTCTTCATGACATCAGCATTGAACTGTTTGACTTGTACAGCAGTCAGGTCCATGTGGCTGAGCAGACAGTAGATGATCTGGAGGAGAGACTGCTGCATGCTGGGAAGGCCCTTATCCAACAGCTAAGAGATGAAGAGAGACATTTAGCTAGTGTCGAAATCTTTTACCAAGAAATAAGGTATACAGTGCACATTTATCAGCACTTGCCTCCGCCATATAGGTGACCATGTTGAGCGTGATGTCGGAGAAAGCCTCATGGAGGTAGCGGCAAACAACACTGACCCAGGAGAAAGGGTCCCGTGTGTAGGACCGTGTCTTATAGAGAGTCATCACATGGGCCAAATGGGACAGCTTTGTGTTCTTCTCCTCTAAACACACCTGAAAGAGACAAAGACAGAGAGCATGAGAGAGAGAGGAAGAGCGCTACTCAGGCTTTTCATCTTTCTTTTCTGTGCTTGTTTATTTCTCACGCTTTTTTTTATTTAACCCTACTTTAATCCATAATAAAACCGAAAATAAACCGAGGCAACCAAAAAGAAACTAAAATAAACTTGACTAAGCTGAAGTGAAGAATTGCATGGTACCTGTGCGATCCTCTCAGCGCTCTCCTTACAAAACTGAGTTGGGTGGCCAAAATGCTGCACCAGGTGAGGCAGCAGACACAGCACATTTAGAGGGAAACCTGCACAGAGAGAAGAAGTTTACCTTCAACACAGATTTTGTCACTGATCAGCTAAGAAAGCTCTGAAGGATTCGAAAATAAAACTGGCTGAAAATGACCATGATCTCCACCATCTACCTATAGACTGTGAGCTGTCGACGACAGGCACGCGGGAAACTGGTGTGAGCTGGCAGAAGAGCTGTAACGTGAGGTCAGAAGTGGCCTGGGAGGTAAAACCCTTCAACAAAAGCTGCTGAATCCCAGAGAAGCCGCTCCACCTCAGCTGAGCCTGCAGCTTCTCTAGGCGCTCACGGTTCTCTGCTCGGTCTAAGGGCACCTGGGGAACAAGAGTTTATTGGTTTACCTGAAGCAGGTAACAGCATTTAGTGTCTGAATGAAATGTATTACGCGGCATTTGTATTTTAAACTTGAGTAAGCTCAAGTGAAATAGCATGGAGCCCGTTGCTGGTACAAGAGTGCTGATAGCTGTTCTTGTCATTCCCTTGTGTTTACATTAAAGGAAGCTTTAATTTTAAAATATAATAAATTGTAAAATTTCTAGGAACAGTGTAAGGATCTTATGATGAATTGGTTGGTCTGATGTCTTGGTCCAGTAGGGAGCAGCATAACCTTCAGGAAGTGTTTAAACTCTTCTGCTTCTAGTTTTATCTTTGCCATAACTTTTGCTTCTACAGCTACATAACTTTCTCCGTAAGATCAGTAAGTTTCATCTTATCTACCTTTGACAGCAGCTTGTGGACAAGGCGAAGTGACATTTGATATTCAAACTCAAAGTCTGACTCCATGAGTGACACCGCCACCCAGAAGACTGTGGCCAGTATTGATGACGGATGGGAAACATGAGCAGGATCTGACAGAACATTGGGATCGATACGATTGGTTGATGACGTGCAGGAGCCAGGGATTCTTCCTGATCGAGTCAGACCGTGACTGTTGCAGGCCTGTAGATTGAAAATAAATGAAATTTTAATTCAAATTCAAATTAAATTAAATTAAGAATCTAGGGCACGTCCTTATGTGCAGCAGTATTACACAGAGCATCTAATGATCTTTGCTAGTGACCAACAATTTCCCTAACTGCTTTTACAACCCAAGCCAGTTTGTTTTTATGTGTAGTCAAGTTACCGTGTTAGCCTGAGATGTTAAACACTTGAATTCTATCCAGCTGATATACATTCTTTCCAAAACATTTTGCCTGATGCCAAGTCCTCTTCATTTCCTTATAAGAAATAAACTCTGACTAGCTTTCCTATATGTAGCATCAATACTCTATCACTCAATTTAGTTCATAGTCAATGTATTTTCCTATCAGCAATTTCTACAGATGGATCAGAAAGTGAGACATTATAGCACATCTGTATGATTCATGTATATGTATGAAGTTTCTTTGTTTCATCAGCATTAATTATCAGAGAGTTTGATGTACACCAGTCTTCCATCTTACATACAAAATATGGAACAGACCAACTGTGGTTACAAGGACAGTATATTTTAACTGTTCAAAACACAACATGAATAAGTGAGATGTACTGCGTTAAGTATCTGACTAAACAAGAATCTTCCTTTCTTGCCTGTATGCGATCCAGAGTGGCGCTGCGAGGGGGATCGCTCAACTGGTTGCAACACTCGCCAAACTTCTTGGGGACCGAGTAGGAGCGTTGGTGGCGTTGTGATGACAGGCCGGCAAATCCCGGGCCAGGGAAGTTCAGCTGACCTGTGCTTTTTCTGTTCATCAGTTTGTCACTAGTCACAAAGTCTGGAGAGGACGTCCTGCACATCGGACAGGAAAAATGTATATACATGTGTTCCTGTATCAAATCCCTAGCAAAATAACACACCTTTAGCAATGTAAAGACTGGCTCAATTCTTAATTTTTCACTCATAAGGCTCATAAAGAGCAGAGTCCTACCTGGTGAGAGCTGCCATTAAATCACTGTTTTTCAGACACTCTGCTAGATTCACCACCACTGACTCCAGCGTCAACAGTATCTCCATCACATAGCCCTGAAACACGTGTGTTATTGAATTACTCAAGCACAAACATTAGCATCCACATACATATTCATTTGCATCTCTCTTACCTGCACCTCGTCTCCATGTTCTCCCACCACCTCAACCAGTCGTGAGACCAGGTCAGAAACAGCGTGGTGGTTGATTGGCTGTTTGAGGGCCCTGAAGATCTGGAAAGAACGCCCAGCATAGTGACGTGAGGAGCTGCACAGAGCTGTCTGTAAAGCCACATCACTCAGCTCCTGCTCCAGGTGGAAGTCTGTATAAACACATGAAAATAAAAAATGGATGAATGGTGAATCAGTACTAAGTGAGCCTTCTTGTTACTCACTGAAAGGTATCTAGCATTAACATGAGGGGTGTCTCACCAGACTTGGACTCCTTGAAGACAGAGATGACGTGGCGCAGGAAGTTGGAGAGCTGCTCCGTGCTCTTGGAGTTGGGGTTCTTTGGTGTGATGTCCTCGTGCACCCACAGGGGCCCAAACGCTCTGAGCAACAACAACACAGTACTCCAGGCACTGTATACCCACCACCAGTAGCACCACATACATGTTACACAAGCACTTAAATATATGCACAGTGCACACAACGTGCACTACAGTGAGATTTTCCCACACACGTACACACACACGCACATACTTTACAAACACACCCTCTCGAACATTTATATGACAATGCAGCAATGGTGCCTCTAGGACTACACAAAACATCGGTGGAGGTGTGTGTACCTGGTGGAGAGGAACTCGATGAGTTTGTTAGTCTTCTCATCTGTCTCATTGGGTGTATCTTCAAGATCCTCCAGGTCATCAGGTGTTACAAGGGGCAAATTTCCAACACTGCCTGCAGTGCTGCCGCCACCTAGACTGGCAGAGGACGAGTTGGAGGTGGAACTGAGGCCGGAGTCCACCACTGGAGACGCCTGCCATTCTCGCAGGAAGTCAGGTGCATCTAAGGGAAATTAAGTGTGCAATCAATATATTGCTCCGCAGCATTATCTATTAGTTCTGTCACATGAAAACTGAATGAACAATAATTTATATAAACTGGTAAATGTCACAGGATTAATAAATGTGTGTATCTTCTTACGTGACTGCTGGTACTCTGTGTGGTAGCTGGACTTAATGGTGAGAGTCTTGTTGTCACTGATCTCTCTGGTCAGCATCAGAACTGAGGCTATTACCTGGAAAAAGAGCGGTTCTTCAGTTGCTAGTGAAATTTGGCCAACGCCCTGTTGATGACCTTTCCGTTGCTACAATGTGCAGTGTGATGTTGATTCAGGCTAAAATAATAACAAGCACTAGGATCCCATTCTCACCTGGAAGTTGTTGTTGCATGAGAGGGCAATGAGGAGGTGGAGAAGGAGGCGTTTGCTGTGTTCATAGACCTCTGGTCTGTAGTGGTCCAGACCTGACCAATAAAATACACAACAGGATTAGGATAATGCACACAAAGTAGAACGCAGATTGTAATACACAGATATTTGTCTGTTTATGTCTTGTTGTAGATACAAATTTGTAATGAAGGTATTAATTACTTTATAATATAATCAACAGAATAAAAATAACTCTGTTGCTGTTGCTAAACCCAGAAATGTTGATGTACAGTTTCTTAAATGGCCACGATGGTTTGTTGTGCTTCTTTGGTTGCGATGACAACTCCCAACGAAGGCGCTAGTATCTCCTGTTCATCATCATGAAACAATACAACATGGATTCTTAGACAACTTCATGCGCACAGTAACACAGATTGGACGATAATGAACAGTCTGAACTTGAAGGCTAGTATGCTGAATATGCAGAGTACATAATAACACATTTCTGCTCATCTGACAGGCCAGGTATGTATCCACATGGTAGATAATAAAGTGAGAAATGCAGGCCCTGGGGAATGTGTCTCTGTCTGTGGTGACGAGAAGAGTGAACTGTCTGTCCTGAAACGCATGCCCATGTGGGATGGAGATAAAACCTCACACTGTCACGCTATGAGCTTATTGGACGTCATAGAAAACACATACACCTCAAGGCTATTTTTGTGTGTATGTGTTGGTGTGCAAACACTATGTTTGGACAGTGAATGATGATTTTTGATTTGATCTTTTTAGTTCAAGTTCCATTTAAATCCACCTCATATTCACTCATAGGGAGATAAGAGTAAGACAAGCTATGGAACTTCTCTGACTTTAAACAGTTGGTCAGTCAACTAGTCCAGTTTTTCCACAAAATAGATAGATAGATAGATAGAGATACTTTATTAATCCCCGTGGGGAAATTACACTGAACCCTGAACCCTGAAACCCTGAAAACACATCTGGTCAAAAACTGACATGACAGGGTGTGGATTTTATACATAGATAGATATAGTTTACTGATCCCCTAAGGGAAATTGTTCTGTTGTTTATGCATGACACTGTGGCTGTGCATCTGTGAGTCTTCTTTCATCTAGAGTGTATGTGGGTGCTGTGTATGCCTACCCAAGAAGAGGGCATGTAGTAGCAGGGGCAGGTGTAAAGCCCAGTCTTCTCTCACGCTGTGGTCCACCACCATTTCAGTCATAAAGATCACTGCAATGTTACACCTGAGGACCGAAACACACGTGAATCCAGTGAGAGAAAATCAAATCAACAATATTTCCCCCTTCGATGAGCTGTGGGGTGGGGATGTGACAGTTAGCAATGGCAATAAAAAATGGCGATAAAAAACAAATTCCCTTCTTCAAGGAATTCAATAAAGAAAAACGTTATTGGTTAAGGAATGACAATCCATCTTAGAAATGAATGGCAATTAACATGACAGACTCCAGATACAGACACTGTATTTGCCTGGATATGAAGCTCAATTAATGCAGTATAATAGCCTGCTCTCCTGTAATGTATGGTAAATACATGCATCATAAATCTAGCCTGAATCTCATTTTCGTCTCATTTTAAGTAATGGTTTCTGAGGTGTCGAGAGAGACGGAGAAGATAAATGAGCAGATCCCTTGTAATATTCATTCCCTACATAGCAGAGGCAGAGCGAGCTGGCTAGGTTTCATTCTGTCCTGGAGTTTATCACACCATCTGTGAGTAGGTGTGACTCGACTGTGTGAGAAAATACCTTGCTTTGCTGACTCTGCTGATCCGCTGCTGATAGTAACATCACTGTTCAGACTCTAAGCCTTTTCTCTATATGCACATTTTGTGTTTCTTTCAGAGTAAATTGCCTGCACAGTGCGAGCTCACGTTAGGATTGTTTGTGTATACCTATGCAGCGGCCCTCTTGGTGTGATGGTTTCTGGGAGGTAGTCAACCAGAGGAGCCCAGCAGCCTCCGTTAACGGGCATGGGTAACGGCTGAGGATGGTTGGTCTCCAGAACACTCAGGAGCCACCCAGCGTATGGTGGGAGTGGGTCGCCTAAGAAGATAAGATTTAGTCAATAAAATATATTTAAAACATATATCACATGCTGACGGGGTAGTGACAAAAACCTGATTCGCTTTCTTGTCGAGTGTTAACACTAGATGAGAACTGTGCTTGTTCTTCACAGGTTACAGCCCTTCTTAGTCACATGAGGACTACAGCAGCAGACAAAAATCCCAACACAGATGCTTGCTGAAGATTAACTAAGTACCAGCACAGTAGTTGAGGTTGTATCTGTGTCACAGGGAGAGTAAATGACTGATATACAGCTATGTATAAACTAAAAAAAAATTAAACTGCAGTGAAAGAGATGCTGACTTCAGTGGGTTCGCACTTTAGCACAAACCCTGTGAGTTTCACCATGTGAGCTGTCTGCTGTCAATCTGTACCTTTATGCAAGTATGAAGGGGATTAGTGACAATTTGTATAACTCTTAGGTTACAGTGGGGGACATTAATGACTGACAGAAAGAATCCTTATCCTGGAGCTCTTTCCAAGTAACAGACTACTGTGAGTGCCCTTGGGCTGTGTGTGTGCAAGTACAAATTGTACAAGTCCAGGAAGTTTGTTCACTCATTCTCACGCGAACCAAGATGGCTTACTCTTTTCATCCTCGTAGGAGCCTCCAGAGCTGTTGCTGTAGCGAGACTCTAGTCTGTTGTGAGCCCTCGCCCTGCTGAAACCAAATTAATGAAAACAAAAGTTAAATTCAGAGTTTATATATTTATACAGTGTACAATCATATTCCAAAAGACTAATATAATACAATACATTCAGATATTTTTTTTGCCATTTCATAAAAATGCTTTAATACTTACCGCTCTTCCTCTCTGACCAGCTTGTTCTCATCTGTGTCTGGCAAGTTCTCCTGACCAGCTACCACAGTGTTACTGCTGGAGGTAGTGCCTACACATAGGAGACATTGGAGATAATCTTCAGCTGTCAAGTTCAAATGGACAGTCAGTGTTGGGGTGGTAATATCATGTGACATAGGACAGGAACTTCTCCTCTCACCTGTCTGTGAGGTGGAGGCTTTGTTGCTGGCAGCAAAACGGTAGAAAGGAGGGTTGTCACAGTGCAAGACCACAGGGTTGACAGGGTCAGTCTGCTGCAGTTCAAACAGGAGCTCCTCCATAGTCTGGATCGTGTTGTTGCGACACAAATAGATCACCACCTTCTTGATCTAAAGCAGATACAAATATACAATTTTAATTGATTTATCCCACATTATCTCTACATATTTCTTAAGGTATTTGTTATCATTAAATGTAATGCACTCAGTGTCTTTGTGGCAATCATTTACATTTTATTATATTTTACATTATTTTACCACTAAATCACTTTGAAGAGTTTCAAACGTTACTCCAAGCGTGTACAGACTAAACTTACGTAAGGCAACAGTGTGGTGTCACTGCTGACGCCACACAGGCTGATAAGGAACTGCAGGGTGATCCGTAAGTTGTTGCTCCACCTCTCGTTGGACACCAGTGCGTTCCAGGCGTTCTCAATTTCCGGGCCAGGAACCTCGTCTCCGTACTGGTAATGTAAAGAAAAAAAAAACATCCAGTTGAAAGGCAGGAGATGTCACAGGGAAAGAAAGAGTAAATGCACACACAAGCACAAACATGGCTTCCCACCTTAGCAGTCATGAACATGAGGTTGTTGAGCACCAGCGAGGTCGCCTGCAGGGAGCCCCAGCCATTACCTCTCAGACTTGGGGACAGACCCATGCCCTGTGCCTGGCCACGAGTTTCTTCCTCTGGTGTGCAGGGGCTTGAGGCAGGGGGTAGGAGCCCAGTGTCCACAAGCTCAATGTTACTAAGCCAGGGAAGCAGGTAGGATAGCATGATCTGTCTGCCATTTGGGTGGGTAGTTGGGAAACGTTGACTCACCTCTGTACAGGCAAAAAAAAAAAATGTCAGAGGAATTAATGTTTGCAGTGCCTTGAGGAAGCTAAGCTTTCTTTAAAGGTGTTCAGTAACACAAGTAATGCTTGTTAAGACATAATAGTGTGGAGAGATAGTATTTACCTGAGAAAAGAGGCAGAGTGAGCTCTGGGTACATGCTGGCCAGCTGGATGGACAGTTGGGACAGGTTGACGCTGTAAAGGGGAGGCAGGGGGCCATGCGTTCCATACAAAATATTACCCGGCTTCTGCTCCACCATGCGCTTAGAGTATGCACACAGCTTAGACTCCAACACCTGCAGACAAATTTATTGATCTTTAACAGTCACAGTGCATTGACAGGTTATGGCTTTCTGCTTTGTTCTCCTTTCCGTATCTTCATGTGCAGTTGATATTTACATTGGATGTGTGTCTTTGTTTTTTTTGTATTATGCATGTGTGAATGTACCTGCATCAGCTGCATGGATATCTCATATATCTCCCTGCTGGTGTCTGAGGCTTTGAACAGAACCAGATTGAGCAAGGTCACTAGGTCACATGGGTAATTCCTGGAAAAACAAGGCAAAATAATCTTCAGTGCCTTGAAAGAGAAAAGCCGGGCAGATTCTAACCTATGAATGATTCCCTACCTGTTACCACAGACAGTGGCGATGGCCTTGAAGCAGCCAGAAGCCAGCTGGTAAGATCCAGTGAAGCAGCGGTCCACGGCCCAGTTGAACAGATTGATTTGGTCTGGGTTCAGCTCTAAGAGCAGAATCACCACCTCACACCCCAGACGGTGCACCTGTGGCAAACACGTTATCATGTAAAGGGACTATTCCACAGACAGGACATAGCACAAAATGAGCAACAGTATGCAGGAAAACTGAGCTAAAGAGTAGATGAAAGATCTGAAATACCCGTAGGTCGTGGCAGGCCAAGATGTTGTCAAGCCATTTGTAGAGATATCCGTCGGTAGAGAGACCAACGTTGTCAAACACTGGACCGCAACACAGAACTGCTGACATAGCCTGGGTGACAGAAGTTGAGTTGAGTTAATGCTTAGGTTTCTATAAAATACTGTACAATGAAAGATTAGAAAAAGACAGCATAACTCCTGCTGTGTAGCAGGGTTTGGGAGTTTGGAAGTCACTTACCTTGAGAGCGCAGTACTGGTAGCGTGTGATCTGGTGGTTGCGGTCACTGTAACGGTCGAGGGGGGTGAACATGACACTGAATGGTCCAGCCCACTGGCTGAAGAGGATGAAGAGATGGTGTCTCAGAGACTGCTGAGGGAAGAGGAATCGCCTGTGGTGGACTGACGAGATGTGAGAGAGAACACTAAACGGTCAAATAGGAGACAGACTACAAATTTAAATTTACATCTGCAAATTTAAACTGCTAAAGCCACAACTACTGAATCGACTACTACTGAAACACTAATGTATTTTTTTTATATATTACATCCTTAAAGAGGAATAAAATTATTTACCAGGAACACACTGGATGAGATTGGCCACCATTCCACTGAAATGGGCCCTGATGTCTTTAAGCACATCCAGCTCCTTCTCATTCTCAGCCTCCAGAAGCATCCGGGTTAAATCCACATACTCAAGGAACAAGGCACCCAGTGCCAGGGAATCACGCTCCAGTGCTCCGTTGGTGCTAAAGAGGAAGAAAAGGAAATCTAATTTCGGTAATCACAGAGACCATCATTTTGTTTGATGGGGAATGTTATATGTGCACAAGGGAAGACTAAAGCAAACAATTAAATGATGCTGAGCAGATGAAATGTGTGTGCTACCTGTCACTGATCACTCCTGCACTGGCCAACAGTTCAAAGATCCTCAGCAGTTGCAGCCTGAGAAGATCCCTCCTCTCCCTGCGCTTCTTGTTCTGAAAGCACAGGCAGGTTTTCAGTTTACTGTACCATACACAGTGCACACCACATCTTCAAGTCCTTAAACGAACAAAGCCAATTCTGCAGCTGAAATTTAAAAAATGTGTGTTAATACACATCCACTGTTTTTTTAATCCATACTTCCATTTTCATAAATACTAAATTATTTACTTCTGGAAAACATCTCTAATATCTATGAGCATGCGCTATGTATAACACTCTTTGTAACTGGTCTGTTCCAGAGAGGACTGACTTTGGATTAAAGTTATCCTTCATGTACAGAATATTCTCATAATTTCCAGTCTGAGATTCCAGTCTGTGTTTCACTCTGTGTGTATGTCTATGTTTGTGTTTTACCTCAGGCCTACGCTCCAGTGCTTCCTTCATCAGTGGATGGAGTTCTTCCACTAGCTCCCTGTAGACACACAGGATCAGAAGGGCCAATAATCAATTGATTGCCTCATTGCTGAGTTGCTAAATGAGACTGATTAAATCTTCCCTCCTTATACACAGAGGATGGTCTGATTTAAGGGAAGAGAATGGTTTGTAACAGATATCCTTCTTCTGCAACCCAAATGTCACATGCCCTGAAACTGCTAATCCTCAAACACAGTAATGTTAGAAAAATCTGTCTGGGGAAACCTTAATCTCTTTAAAAACAATGAACGCCCTTTTGGAAAACATTTCAGTTTAAAAATAGATGATCTCTTTTAAAATGAAATACCTCCGTTTCACAATGGAACCACTGTACTTGGAAAAATGTGATACGTCTCTGTCCCTCTAATAATTTCCCTGTAGATCAGAGATGTTTGTTCTCTAAATGTCAGTGAGGTATGCAGGTCATCTCAGCTATGAGGAGAATGTACAGACAGATGGGAAAAGGTAATAGATTCTTATGTACGATGTAAACTAATCTAGCATACCTAGAATTTTCTTTTGTAATCTACATCTATCCAGTGTCCTGCATTCAAGCTTTGTGTGTTTACTGACTGTCAAAGCAAAAGCCCACACCAGAGAAAAACAGGCCTGGGTTGCATAGCAATAGCAAACAGCTATTTTATTATTCTTGAACAGTCATCTGAGCATTAAATCAGAAATCGTTTTACACGAACAAACATGTAAGATGCAAGTAGTGTGCGTTTCTGTAAGTGTGTATTTATGCGGTACCTGAAGACCAGGGCATTTGTGCATCCAAACCCCAGCACCAGAGACTCTGTGATCTCCAGACTTTCAGCTCTCATCAGCGGGACAAGCTGTTTTAAAAGCCAGGCAACTGAGGGAGTGCCTATCACCTGAGCAATAAAATAAAATACACAAACACAGATCAAAGTAAAGAGATATAAAATTAATCTGCAACCATTTTGATAATCGATAAATATTGAAGTCATTTTTCAACTAAAAATAGCAATCACATGTGGTCCCAGCTTCTCTAATGTTAGGATCTGTTGCTTTTCTGTTTAATATTGAAATTAATATCTTTTTATTTCTGACTGCTGTTTGTACAAAACAAGATATCTGAAGACATCACGTTGAAGACCCGTGGTTATCTTTTTGTTTTTTTTTAGCACAAACACACACCTTGTTGTCGTAGGTGACGCTGCCGTCGGGCGTGGTGGCAGTAATCTCAGGTGTGGAAGCTCTGAGATGACCGGGCGACATGATGCTTGGCTTAGCCACACCCAGACACAGGATTAGGTAGTTACGCCACAGTGAGATGTAGCTGTCACTGGAGCCTGCCGTGCTGGTCTTCTTAGCATTCACTGGGCTGCTATAGAAAGAGGTGAAAAGGAAGAAGAAGAGGTAGGCGGTCAGATATCTTAATCTTTCATAAACATATATCACTTGTTGTATGAGGTATGTGATCATTCTATGGCCACAGACATGCAGGACGCTCCTTAGTACTTGTTGTTGGTTTGGTTTAATTCCAGAAAAGTGCAGTGTAATTAATGTGTGTTCTAGTACTTGGGGTCAACCAGTGGCAGTAGCAGCTGTAGTCGTGTGAAAGCGTAGGGCCAGGCGTATCCCAGCGCGATGGGGCAGTGTTTGGGCAAGTGCTCCTGTCTCAAGAAGATGTGCAGACAGAGCACCCACGGGTCCTTCAAACACTGAGCAAAGATCCAGACATGGCTCGGGCTCTTCACGTCATAAGAACTGCTCACTAGTCGAGCCGTCCACTCCACAAGCCACTGGAGGTCAACGTGATGGCTGAGTGGCAAGGTGGACTAAAGGAGGGGAGGGGAGCAATTTAAGAATGATGCACAACAGCAAAAGATGTAATTTAAAAGGTTGTGATATTAATAATTGATCTGATATACTAATGTTACTGATGCACTCTTTAGATAAATACACTTACAGAGTCAGAGACAGCCACATGAACAAAGCTGTCCATTACAGCTGGGCTCAGCTGGTCCATGACCTCTATCATGGGTTTGTCATCATCCTGAAGGGGGAGATATTTATAGAATCAGCTATTTTTAAAACTTAGTCATACAATGTGAGAGAATTCATGGGCTCCATGTGCTGCATCTCTAATCACACCTACAGTCAGATGACTCTCCTACCATCCAGCTATTTCCATGTCCTTTGTCTTTCTTTAGTGACAATTTGCCACCAGCTGTCTGATATATTTGTCTATTTTGCCAGTCACTTACAACTTATACAGGCGTTTAAATGCACTGTCCTGTCCTGTACCTCAGCATGTCCCAGAGCTGTGAAGAGGCAGCGTATTTCTCTTAACACACCGACCGCCAGCTTCCTTGTGCTGATCTGACACGAGCACAGGAGCAGAAGAGCCAGGCCCTCAACCGCATGCAGCACTGAGCAATGAGGGCTTCGATCAGGCAGTCTGGGGCTGGCCTGAGAGGAGAGGGAAGACACAGAGGTAGGGGAAGTTAGCAAGAGAAACAAATACTATTTCAAGTTACATTGTTTGACCAGTAATTGACATCTGAGTGGAAAGATATATCATTAGCTCTGTGCTGTACAAACCTCAACTCCGCCTCGCATCTTCCCCTGAAGCTGCAGAGCTAACCTCCACTGTGTGAGCAGCTGGAGAAGGAGCTTCACAGATGCATCCTGCAGACCCTGATGGGTGTCTTGGACCTGGAATAGTTTAGAGAGGAACGTGTACAAAAGGGCAGCCCGTGTCTATATTTTTAGCATATGCTGGTTAATTCAGAAAGGATAATGCTTTTTGGATCACTCCAGTTGTGTTTTTCCTGTAGCTTCTGGTTAGCCTCCTTTGGCGCAGAAGATAATTTTGCAAGGGTAAGCTACAACAACCTACTTAGATCATAAACCATGGAGACAGATAACTAGGGGCAATGTTCCATGGGTATTGGTTTAAAACAATTAGCACACATAAAAAAGAGACAGAAAAGTGCTGTTGTAGCAACCTACTTTGAGACTTTGAGTTTTTTATTGCTAAATTAGTTCTCTATTTGACCTGGATTTTCAGAATTTAGGATTCTGTGTGATTATGAAAACATTATTTCTGGTGTTATTAACAGCAGGAATGAATGAATGAATTAAATATACATTTATCATTACTAATCACTCTGTAAATGGTAAAACGACCAATTAAGATACAAGAGTAGAAAAATGTCTCTTTTGAGCAACTTTGGTCTTATAGTGTCAATCTGTCTTTCTATTGTCTTCTGTTATATAGTGTTTATCAGTTATGATAAACCAAGCCAGAATACATGTCTAAACAAGGCAAATGCAGATATAATCACTGTCTATTGTACTGTCAAGGTTGCTGTCAAGTTCCGTTATACCTCGCGCAGAAGGAAATGTGTGTAACCAAACAGGACGTCTTCCCTCCAGTCTGAGAAATCCAGCAACAAGCTCTGCAGGGAGTTCTGGGAAATAAGACGCAGCTCATCGTCCATGTGCACTGTAAGTCTGAGGGATAGATGACCACATATCAACAAAGCAGAATAAACAGGATCTTGCTGACAAAGATAGTAATGAAATAAATCGATGAAGTTGATCAATAAAATTATTAGTGATTTATACACAGCACTTAAAAACTCTACAGGACTGACCTGAGATAAAGACATTAAGGTTTTCCTGTCTCTAACTCACCGTGAGAGCAGGTCAATGAGCTCAGGTTTGGACATGCCATCAGGAAGGATGCGAGGAATAGCAGCCACACATGTCCTGAACAGGTCGATTTTAGGCTTCCTTTCACCACTGTCAGAGTGAAAACCAAATGTATCATCATTTGTCAGGTACTGTACCAAAAGCTCAGACGGTAGAACAACATAATATAAATATAATTTATGTTCACAATTCTGTGTTTCTTTTTTAAAACAGGCCTTAATTGTTTTGACTGAATAGAATAACCCTTAGCACTGAAATGCAGAAACATACGTGATCATGTCCTCTGGTTCTTTGTTGAGCATCTGGACGCTGGTGAGCATCATGCAACGCCCCACCTCCTTGTCCAAGTGTCTAAGGATGTTGTCCAGAGCCTTTCGCACCTGGGAGTAGTACAAGGACATGCCTGCAGGAAACAGAAACAGACAGTAGTGGAGTTAGAGACTAAAGTTACATTACACTAGCTTGAATGCTTACAGACACAGACAGACCTATCAGTTTGGCTTCCTCTTCAGTAAGCGTTTTGCTGAGGTAAGTTTTCTTCTTCTTCAGAGAGTTCCCAGAGGGCAGAGTGGCTCCTGTGTTGGGCATAGGGGGCTCTCCGTCCTTTTGTTGCAGGGCATCTGCTATCACCAGGAACGCCCGTAGACCTATGTTCATTCGCTGGAAGACAGACAAAGCTCCTTATTACATGCCACATGATAATTTTTATTTATATTTATTTTGAAACCATATTTGATAATTCAGCGCTGCTCAATAAGGGGTGTGTTTTTCTAATTCAATAATCACAATCTACAACAACATACATAAAATTAATTATTTATATATTGCAATCTTCCAATCCTATGTGTCGTACTGTCATTGTCAATATTTGGGTGGGTTATGTTAGGAGAAGCTGATGAACAGAGGGCTACAAAGATCTGGTAAGCTCACTCCACACCCCCCAGATTTTTTTTCATTTTCAAACTTGTTGTCTTCAGCCCCAGCTGACGCTGATTCAAGTGACATCACTTGAGGCAGTTCATCAGATTTCGTGCAGCTCCCTGTGGAGCCACAAAGACTTTGATGTGTGAAGTCAGTGGAGTTCCCCTTTAAACTGCAGTGCTTTTCACGGTTTGTTTCTGTTCATGTGACTACAGACCTGTAATCACATTGTTTATGATTAACCCTAAGTGCATCTCTTTAACACAGCTGAGACGGTGGTTAATGATTTTGGTGGTGTATTTAATTTCAAAGCTCCAGTGGAGAACATACTGTTCCTTACGCCCTCGCTGACTGAAGACTGCAAATAAAAACTGCATTGCTCATCCCTGTAACATGCCGTGGGGGATACACTGTTGACTGAGTGGATATGATTGAATGTCTGTGTCTGCTTTCTTTTTTACCTCTGGGTTGAGACTGAAGGCTTTGGCAGGTTTCCCAACACTCAGCAGGTCAAATATGATCTCCTTCATGGCGAAATCCAGTCTCTCCTGATTAGAGGACAAACATACCGGTGTTACAGGATTTCAGAGTTAATGTGGCGTGAGGCAGCAGGTACATCTGCTGTCACCAGTGGGACATTTTTATTACATAACTGATTACATTAATAAATCATAATTTAAACAAAAGACAAAACCAGAGGAATATTTTTCATTTTATCTACATTTGAGCCATGAATACATTCACTGTTATGATGGTGGAGTTGCAAAACCTCAACCACTCTTACAGTCATCAGATTAAATAAAATCAATTTTGAAAAAGGTTTCTGGTAACATGTAAAAAAAAAATTGATGGCCTACATTCTTGGTAATCCTGTATTGTCATTATTTTTTTAAGCTTTTGACCAGTTTCTGCAACTGTACAAACAGAGAATTTTGAATTTGCCAGTGTTATTTCGCATGCCTTTCAACCTAAAGCAGAGATATCCAACCTACGTCATGCAAGTCTGGACATGATAGTGTGTGCAAGTGTTATACACACCTGAGCAATAAACTGGATAATCTTGACAAAGATATTAAGGGGCATGTCTCTGGGCACAACGCTACGACTCCCTTTGGGGAACAGAGTGGAGGTGATGGACGTCAGGCGACTGAGGGAAGAAGGAGAGACAAGAAAGTGGAAACACAGATATTTCTCTTTTCAATGACAACAAATCATTTCCACCTCAATTTTAAGAAGAAAGAATAATTTTCTACCTGTTTTCTCTGTAATATCATTTCTTCAAAGATACATCAGCTAACAGTTAACACTCAAAACATTACAAGTTTCAAACTACATCTTACATTTTAGAGGTGAGATACATAACTATGACTATAACTATGTGTCTGTTACCTCTGTGTTCCAGTGTTGCTCTCGCACTTTATTCGGATCATGTACACCCACAGGAGGCGGTAGAGAGATTCTAGAGCCACTCGTGCCATCTTCGGGTCTTTATTCTGCATTCACACATGCAGACAACAATAAATTGTTTCATCAAGTAGAGTATTTCACATACCTCCACCTGACAAAAATGTTTCACTGGGTTTCCTCTAAGTCCAACAAAATTTCCGAAAGAAATGCGATAGTTCTCTGACAGGCATTCCTCACATACTGTACCTTCTAGATATGACATAATTTACTATATTCACTACAGATATCGCTGTCTTCACTTTTACAGTCTGATCATGAATCAAAATTGTAAAGAAGTGTTTATGAGCCTCCGTCAGTCATAATGTTTTTAACCTGCAGTGTTTCCCTTGAGGCAATACATACTGATGCTTGATTTTATAGCTGTAGAGGTATTAGGTAGCGCTCGTGCAGCAGTTTCTTGCGTGAAGTTTAGGGTTGTGTGCATAAACTGTTTGTCAGGTTGTTAAAATCATCCCCCATGGGCAGAAATTTATTGCATAGTTTTATATGAGAGCCTAACTCTGCTTGTGATCTATACAAATAAGCAATGCTACAATAACTCTGCAGTACCATTGGAAATAAATCCTTGCAAAGGCATTGAAAGGCTGACCTTGAGGTTTGAGAGGCAGTTGTTGAGGAAAATGTGCCAGCGGCTGAGGAAGAACTGCTTCTGACTGACACACAGCAGGCAGGTTACCAGAGGATACAGAGCCTGGTTTGGAGAGAGAAGACAGATGGGAACCATTCGCATCAGGCACTTCAGACGACAAACAGTCAAGTATCAGGGTTTCAAAATTCAAAAGTCCGTCCTCACAGTTTTCTACATCCAAGTAGTAAGCTGTATAGTTATACAGCTTACTACTTGGTTTATTTTTGGGTTATCTGTTTTATAGATGTACAATCTTTTAATCAAGTCAAATCTGAGAATCACTTATTCAAGCTAAAATCTCATTTCTAACCCATTAACTGAGACTAAGGTTAACATTTTTTCACAATCACGTTCCACTTGTTTCAGGCCATTAAAAATCCTTAATTTACCTATTTCCTCTCAATCATCTATGAGAAAACTAAAACAAAGCACTTCTCTGTGCTTTATCCTGCAAACAGGTTTCATGAGAAGAATAGGTGAGTCTGACACTTAGTTAATTTACTTACCTGGAATTGTTGACAGATTTTTTTCATTCTTTTCATGGACAAAATTAAAGCAACAGCAGTGTGAAAAATACCATTACAACTTCATAGAAGAGACGAACATACCCCAAATTTCAACACAAAGTTCACTCACAGGAATTTGAACTTGGTCTCTAGTCTGTTCAATCATCTGGAAAGGGCATCAAAGTCTGCATGCAGATCATTCTTAAACATGAATGCCTTGCTAATGATCAGTGTGAACCCAGGTACGCCCTTGTCATGAATGGTTTGGGAAATGCTAGGCTTGAGAAGTGCATCATTTACCTGTCACTCCTTATCAAAGTCGGTATTTGTTACCTGTCTTTCTCTCATTTCAGTGTCTCCTCTCTCTCAGGGACTCAGAATGTAAAAGAATAACAATTACGGAAATGCACCACATGACTGCCATTCCTATCATGCTCGTCCATTCAGTTCTGACACAGCAGATTATTGTTTGTGTGCATACCTGCGCACTGTTTGTTTGGAAAAAGTGAAAAAATACTCAGTATGCATGCAGAGAGGTGTGTCACATCTTGAACGCATGGGTTGCTTGGAGTATTTGGAGAATCTATCGAAGAAAGCGAACATACTGGCTGAGTGTGGTGTCTGTAGCCCCGAGGCCACAGCAGGAGGAATCCGTGCACACATCACAAATAATACATCAACAGCAAGCCCCATGCCGTGTTTTTGTTATCAAATCTGTCTATGAAATGGTTGTGGAATCAAATCAATGCCTTCAAAAAAACTAATTCTTTTTAACCAATATAAATCAACTTGTTTTAAGAATTTTCTTGAGATGGGTGTCTCTGTGTTGAGGAGATTAAGACAGGTTACAGCACTAAAACTGAGAAAAACAAGATGAGTTTGGAAAATACTTGAAACAAGTCCATTTACACTGGAAAGAAGTTTGAACAAAAAATCTAAAATGGCAGGATTTTCACTTGTTTAGACTTTTAGGTACTAAATTACAGACAAAAATGACTTTACGGGAAGGATTGATAAGGAAACATCTTTGATAACTTTGATAATCCCATGTCACAAATTGTTGCCTGTTCTATCACTGTCTTATCATTCATCATTAAAACTTTTACACAACGGAAACAGGAATTTTCATAACAGGCCTGAAAATTAACCAGAGACCCTTTTATTGCAAACTTGTTCATGTGAGACCGCCATCTTATCAGGGGAGATGCACTGCATCTAATTCGCTGATTACCCTGCTTGCTTTCATGCTGTGGGCAAATACTGCCCATCTGGCACCGCTTCAAAAACTAGCCTGTGTACCGCACACTGCACTCCTGTCTCCTTCCCATGGAAAGATAAAAGCCCACATGTTGGAGAGTTACAGTAAGTGCTTTCACCAATTGCTGGTAATGGAGAGGAAATGAAGAGAGATGAGCAGTGATGAAACAGAATATGGGGTGAAACTTACCAGAGAGTGTTTCTTCCTAGAGGACAGATCCAGTGTGGTATCGTACAAACTCTCTACGAAATTTCGTAGACACGGCACGTTCACCTCATTCTTCACAGTCTGAGAGAGGACAAACAATACAGAAGTTATACCCATACACATTTTCCTTTGGAAAACTGTCTTAACAGTGTCTTTTTTCTGTTTTACTTGATGCAGACAGACAGACAAGAGATAACATGAGCTTAAGATTTACATTATTCTCAAGATATAGCACTTTATATTTGGGGCAGAAGACATATTGTACAGCTGAAACACAGATAGACTTTTTATTTAAAAGACAAGCAGTAATAATAAGATCTGACTTTGGCTTAAAATATGTCCCAAAAAAAAGCAAAAGTGCACTGAGTAGTGCTCTGAGCAGCAAGGTGAAATGCACTTACAGCAGCAACAGGTACAAGTATCTCCACAAAGAGTCCGGCTAATGAGTGTTTAATGTCTTTATCCTTCACTTCCAAGAAATACTGTGCACACTCCTACAGACAGAGAGAGAGACAGAGTCAGCGATAACGAGAGAAACAATCGATGTAACAAAACAATGCAAGGTCACCAGTTCAAATCCCGTTTTTGTTATGGGGGGAAGGAAATGAGACACACACTCTCCACTGCAATTACCATCAAAGGGCCAATAAACATAGCACTTAACTCCTAATTACTCATACTTAAGTGGAACTTCTCAGTAGCCAACAGGACAGCTCTATGATAGCACTAAACTGCTTCCAGACATGAATGGAAGAAAGAGTACATCTGTCCCGTACTGCCTGTGATTCCTAAACCTCTAAAACCTCTTTGCAATTTGCTGACTTGTAAATAACAGGTAAGGAACCAAATGACCTCAGCTCAGTCTACCTGCATGAACTGGAAGGAGGCTTCAAAGTCTTCCACCGGGTACATTTTGATGCGGAAGAACTTGAGTCCCATGATGAGGCTGATGGTGGACTGGATGACGTAGGGGCTCTGCTCCTTCTGTCTGAGCTCCTTCAGCTCAGAGATAAACTTCTTCCTCACTGCTGGGAACCTGTCGAGAAAATGGTGACCACATGTGAACAGTCACTCTCTATTCTCTTGAGTTTTAGTAAATGTTGTCATATCCAGATCTCAGCTGAGCGGTGGCACAGTCAGTGGAATTACTACAACAAAGCAGCGACATGTTTTTCATATTTGTTTATTTGCTAATATTGTGCAACTTCTCAATGCACCTGTTTGTTTGCTTGTGTGTGTGTGTGTGTATGTGTGTGTGTGTATGTGTGTGTGTGTGTGTGTGTGTGTATGTAACCATCCAGATAGATTTTACCAGCAGTGCTCTGCAGGCCTATATTTAGAATGGCATCTGGGGGGGGGGGTGCTGTGGCGGGAGTATGTATGTATGTGTGTGTGTGTGTGTGTGTGTGTGTGTGTGTGTGTGTGCGCTTGTTCTTAGGGCGACTGTGTGTTTTTGCACATGCTTTTGTGTGCTTCACCAGGGTTCCCACAGCAGTTAAGTAAGTTCAAAGTCATCAGCCTTCTGTTTAGTGCTGAGTGTCTGAATAAGATACACATAAACACTGTGATCCATACGCCGTGCTGGAAAAACACACAGATAATGTCAAGAATAAGGTATGTGGTCAGATTGTTTGTGTGTGCACTCAACATATTCATAGCCCTGTGTGGAAATAATGAATAAATATCACGGAAAGGCTGCTAGAAATCAACTAAGAAGCTTAATCAAGTGGAAAACCATGTACAGAGACATCTGCTAAGCTAGATCTCAAAGTATTGACTTTGATCCCTTATTAAATCAATGAATGTGTTAAATGATGTGATAGTTCAGCTAGTGTGTGTGTGTGTGTGTGACAGTAGTGACTGAGCTGCCCTGTGAATCCACACCTCCTCCATCACACTAATAACCTCTTGGAAAATGGGAACAGCGCTCATCTCTCATCACACACAACATTATGCTGACGGAGGACCATCATCTGGAGTGTCATTATCCTCAGTTGCCATCACCCACACACACACACACACAGAAATGTACTTACCAACACACGCAAACACACACTACCAGACAACTAGCACACAGAACACAGACAGCATTTGTAATTGGTGTTTCTACCGAAAATGGGGTCAAGAGGAGGACAGGTAGCTACTGTAACTACACATTCAATTTTCCACGCCGACAAATCAGCCCACAGCTAGAACATGACCTGGATTACAAATTCTGCCTTTACTGAGAGTAAAGACACAAAGAATTTTATTCTAAACTGTAAAACTAAATAAAGGATTACCATGCCAGCCTTTCATTAAGGCACAAAAATAAGGGCAAGTTTAGCAGTTTGAAAGATTGTAGATTTCTTTACTGACTGCATCTTTAACACCTCTAAGATATTTAATGAACTTCAGATGATGCAAAGATTTTGTATCATGTGGCGGATTGAAGATTACCTCGACAAATTTATACACAATCCACAATATTCTGAAAAAAACTTAATGTCAGAAAGTGCAACTATCTTCCTGTAGATATGCAAACATTTAATATGCATGCACATACAAACACACATGCAGTATAAACATTAATTTGTGTGGTTAGTGGAAGTCTACTGTACCTGGACTGAGCTACAACTCCCACTACTTCAGCATAGAGGTCAGCCACTATGTGCATGTTCCCTGTGTTGGGTCCCAGATACCTAAGAGGTAAACACAGAGATCAGTATAAACCTGATATAATGCTGTGCAGAACTTTGATAACAATACACACCGTTTTATCACTTGTAAGTCAAAACCACACTTTATTCAATGCTGTTTCTAGGTGTTATTATTCTTACCCTTCCTTGTATTTGAAGTGCTTGAAGGCTAGGTTTATAACTTCTTGGATGAGTCCATCCAAAAGAGGATGGAGGGGGATCTGGATAGAGGGAAGAAGTTGGCTCTTTATTTTCAGTTCAGTCTGTCAGTTGATGGATATGATCATTTAATTAAAACCCTGTGCTGTGTCCAAATAAAATGTGCTACTTCTTCCTATTCTACTCATGTCTGGGGAGTTTGATGTGCATTATATTTTTTTAGATCCATGACTTGATCAAGAATATGCAAACGTATTTGCTTTAATGCAGTTACAGTTTCACATGAATAGACTGGGAAATACCACATCTGAACGACTGATGTCAAGGAGCATGTCAAAAATTCAAATTGTTTCCTGTGTCAAATTGCTTCAACCTTGTTTACAGCATTATGGTATGCAGAGGGCAGATTCTTTTAAAAGTGAAACCCACACACGTCATTAAGGAGGAGACATACAGCTTTTAGAAGTACATTACAGCTAAGTGCAGAATGAGACTCACCTGCTTTAAAACTTCTATAAGCACTAGAGAAAAGATGAAGTCTATTGCCAAATCCCTCCTCTCCAATAAGTAGTCCTTCTGTTGCTCATCACTGAAACAGACACACACAGAGAAACAGAGATGTTATTTGTCACATTCGCTGTAATGGTGCTGATCCGGTTTGATCCAGTTTGAGAACACTCCTGTTTTTGCCTATGTACTCAACACGCACATATGTCACACGTGAAAATCTGCTTTTATTGAATTTCCATTGTAGGCACCGTTGTGTAACCATGTGTACTCAATGTGCCGTTTGTTTGAGATTTGAGAACAAGCTTTTGCAAAGAAGACAACACCTCCTGTTTTCCATTAGCTGAAGTGTCTGTGCAGTTTGTTTTCAATGGTCGAATTGTTTTACAGTAGTTTTCTGATATTTAGTTTTTACTGCTGCTTGTGTGGCAGGTTATTCTGACTGGAGTTTTCCAGTTTCCCTGTTTTGCAGGGACCTCATTACATTAGAGCGTAAAAGAGATAGTAATGCCTAAAGATTGTCAAAAAAAACTTTAAGAGCAGGATAAATAAATAAATACAATCTTTTAAAGGCACATCATGAAGAAGTCATGACATACAGTGGTGATTTGTTTCATTACTATGCGTTTTTTTCTTGAGTATGTGACTATTTAATCTCCCAAATCTATTCCAGGTGTTTGTGCTCTTTGTGCTCACTTTTTTGACTTGGTGTTCGCCCTGGGTCGATACTCATGGGACTCATCTTCCAGGCCGTTCTGCCTCTTGTACCAGTCAAACAGAGTCCTCAGGATAGACGGCAGGCAGTACTCAGCTAGAGAACTCATAGAGCTGATCAGCTGCACAGAGGGAATGAGGAAGAGCAGGTGAAGGTGAACAAAGAGAGAAGAGAAAGCAAGAGGTTAATCCCGTTCCCAAAATAAGCTCATGTTTATGGCCAGATTTATATGGTAGAGGAAAATAGAGGCAGCTTGGTGATGATGTGTCCATGTCAAATGTGCACACCTGGTCGAACTGTGGGTCCTCTCCTCTCTGCAGAGACTTGTTAAGTGGCTTCTCCTGTGACATAAGAGCAGAAAACATTCATGTCAGAAGAGACGGGAACAGTTAGAAGAAAAACCTTTAAACACAAACCTAAACAAATAACAATCTTCATCTTGCCTTTCCTTTAAGATGGTGATGTTTGAACCTGAACTCTCTTTCAAATTCAAGCAACAAGCCTCAAAGCTGTTGTCAAAATCAAAACTCAAAACTACTCAAAGACTTCAACCTGTATCCCCTGTACATACTGAAGATTTTCAAACCTATGCTGGTGTTGCATAGTTTGAAGCCCAGACCTGGGTTCTTCCCTTAGATTAGATCAGACTAGGTTCTTAGGGATTTATCTTTTCATGTTCCTTTCATGAAACCTATCAGGCCTAAGTGCCATGGAACATTAAAAAAAACACTGAGATAAAAGGCCAAACTTCTTAACACCCCTACACATTTTATTGTGGAAATCACATTTTTTTAATGAACAAAAATGTCTGTGTGTGAAAGAACAAACTTTTTGTGGCTGTAGCTGCTCATTGTGAGTCACTGTGAATCACCGGCAACAAATGGCTGCCAAGAAGTTACAGTGTGTCTGTGAGAGGCAAACTAAATGAGCAAGTTTCATCCAAAAAAAGCAGAGGCATCAACATTCACCATTCAGGTTTGCTAAAATATGGGTTTTCAAATGTGAGGCAGCAGAGTCTTTCACAGGTTAGCACTCTGGTATTATAGAGAAAAAAGACCTGGGTTAAAATAGTGGACCTGGTCCTTTCATGTGGCATCTGAATATATCTCTCCAGCAGGTATGACTGTTTTTGCCTATGTGCTCTGCTAGATAGTCTCTTCCTTGGCTTTTGTCTAGTGAATGCTGGCACATCCTCCGCCCTGAAGAAAAACACGCTGATAAGGAAATTTGTAAAACCTGTTCTTGTTTAAGAAACAAATAAGCTAGGATCCTCAGTATAAAGTATTTAAGAAAAAAAATGGTTCAGCAAACTCTGTAATAAAAAGCCACTCTGAATAACATAATCAGATGACATGTCGAAAATGTTGTAACCTGAGAGAGATGGCATGAGAAACAGAGACAAAACAAGGTGAGAGATCGATGCAAAGTCACTCACCAGCGGTTCGGCCATGATGATGCGGATCTTGCGTTCGGACAGCAAGGTGAAGTTGGCGAACAGGCTTTTCAGGACGAACTCGCCCGGCTTACTCTCAGGGTCCACGTTGACAGGCGCCATGACGACAGGACCCTTCCTCTCTCCCAAGGTTCCACTGACTGGCGGGAGTGGTGGCTTCAGTCCCACTGGAGAGGCTGGAGAGAGTTGGAAGTTAGGAGTTAGGAAGAAAACTTAAAAACATTGATTTTCAGGGAAGTTCTGGATTCAGGATTTCACAATTCTTGACTCAAATTCCAGCGATCAGGTGCTAAGAGGTGGAAAGTACCTTAATTTCCTCTATGGGTCACAACCGCTGTTGCAGCTCCAAGACTGTGTTAATAAACAGCTAAATCAGTGTGCTGCACTACAATAACTAACCTGCAGTTGTTTTCAGAACACCTGCATAGACGTGACCCTTTGCCTGACATCTGCCCCTGGGTCATGTACTAACACCTCTTACGCCTGTCTGACATACAGCTATTAATTCTTCACCTAGCGCTGTGACCATGGTGTTAACTTCAAACCCCCTGCACTGTAGAGAAACAGCTGAGAAACAGAGCCTTACCCTCTCTCTTCAAGCGCTCGTCTAAACCTCATTCTTTGAGGAACAGTCATTGTCCATGTTTGAATCATGTTATTTTATGCTGAGTCAGTGTCCAGGTTTGACTGGGTAGACTTTCTAGGCACACAGAGGGACACACACACACACACACACACACACACACACACACACACACACACACACGCACACACACACACACATTGGCACACACTTGCTCTGCAGTCCATGTTTCCAATTCTGCTGTCTGATTACATCATTAGGGAAACTGGGCGCTACTTTTTTGCAAGACATAATGTTAAATAAAACAGAGGAAGACAGACAGGGAGCGGCTGGAGTCTGGAAGGGGTATGACAGAGAAGGGGCATTTCCTGCCATGCGTCTCTAAGAATATTGACATGCCCTTAAAATAGAACAAAACGCATCACATTTAGAAACACATTTCCTCAGTGACTAGGCACAATAAGATCTTAAGCAAGACTTTGAGGAAAACCTGAGTATGTTGCAATGTGGACTATTGTTACTGATAGTGAATCATAACCAGGATAGTTTACAAAAAAACCCAAACACACACCTTCACACACAGTTAGAGAAGAGTATTAGCTACAGGTATAACAACAGCCCACAGAGGAGGCTGGTGCAGGTTTGATTCCCTGAACAAAACACTTTTTTTTCCCACAAGGAGAAACAAAGCAATGATTTACTGAAGCATTTCCCAGAAGAGACAAGTGTGTGTGAGTTAACGACTCCGTTATGTCTAACTTAACTTCCATGACCAGGTGACCTGACGTCACTGGAGAGGTGAGGTGTGCATAGATACTGATTCCCGGGCAGGGCAGGACCCCAGGCCTCACAGACAGCAACCTGTTTGTGTGAAACCTGAGCACTCACACGACGCAAACACGCGCGCACATGAACACACACCCCTGCACGCTTACCAAGGCCCTTGATGAAGCTGATGACACTAGCCCTGCTCCATTTAGTTGGCACTTCCATGGTGCAGACAGCCAGACAGTGAGACACGGATACAGTGGGTAGAGGTGGGTGAAATAGGAAGAACCAGTGGGATGGAGGACTGGGGACGCTGGGAGACGGTAGGAGACTGAGTAGTTTACACAGTGTAAAATACAGCTCCCATGATTCACAAATACAAATAATTCCTCGCAGAAGATAAGAGGCACAGAAGTCTGTCTTTATTACCCAACTATTCCACCATGACAGTAACTACAGACATCGCAGTAATGCCTGGTTTAGCCGCGGGGCGGGTTTAACCGAAGCTAAAAGTGTGAAGCTCCATGCTTCAGAAAACGACAGGCAGGTAAATGAATGACGTGACTGAGGCAAGAAAGAAAACTCTCATGACGGCAGCATTACAGCTGTATCCTGCAGTCGATCCAACTGAAACAGGAAGATATGCTGTAACCACAGACCGGAAGAGCCATAGCCAGAGTGAAACTGCCCAAGTGAGGACGACTTGACACTTCAGAGGTGCAAGTGTTGCAATCACAGAAAAAGAGATGGCGTCAAAGTGTCTTCTCAAAATAACAGAAGAGACAACCGACTTATTCCGTTGCGAGTGAACTCTACCAACAGGGATCGAGAAATATTCCACTGTGCTGCTCCAGCAGAGGCCTGGGTAGATCAGAGGCTGTGTAGGGCCCCATGCTTTAAAGCTATATGAGCCTGCAGACCTACTATCAGTTTCTACTTAAACTTCTGCTCCACCTCCAGCCTGCCGTCACTTCTCTGTATGACAGCTCCCGTGACCTTGGAATCCTTGAAGCCCATTGGAAAGTCGTAGTGAAATAAAGTGCTTCTTTAAAAGTGGTTTTGTGGCTGTCCTTCAGTTGTCAGTAGCAGTTAAGTAAAGTCTGCTCCTTGTGGAGATCTGACCAGGAGAGTTGGGCTGGAATTTCAACACTGCCCCGAGAGAGAGGCGAGGGGAGGAGGGTGGAGCTATATATAGACCACTGGCGGTCACTCTGTTACATACCCACCACTCCCACTGACCCCTACTCATACACAAGTACACACACACACGCAAATAGAGATACACAAACACACACACATACACATATGTGCAACACAGTTGTCCAGGGCAGACGTGATATATCAGGAAACCTAAGTAATATGGTTAAACTACAAAGCAAATGGCACTAATCTCATTTAGTGAAGGTTGACTCCAAACAGAGATAATCCATTACAGCTTCTCAGTGTCATGAATTAAAGGTGTATGTGAATGTGTACATGATATGTGTGTGAGAGTCTTATGCACGACAGTGGGGAGAAGACACGAGAGTAGTAAGATGTAGAGACTGTCAATATAGAGCAGCGGAGCACTTTCAGGGGCCCTTGTAGACATTTGCATGACTCTGCATTTTAAGAGATGAATCAGCAGACATCTGTCACGTGTAGTCAATACAAGCCTACACTGGTTTACAGCACGTTGTATATCCTAAAAGGTTTACTTAATATACCATGAAAGCAAGACTGAGACAAAGACAGAAGAAAGAAAATATGTTGAGGAAGAGACCGAGATGCACAATTAGACAGAGGAGATGAGGAGGATGCGAGTAGCCATACAATGATTACTAGAATAACTGATTAATCAATTAGTCATTAGTCAATTAGTCATAATCCAGGAAATTAATCAGCAACTATTTAGAAAATCAGATAACTGTTTTAAACAATAACAGTGAACATTCCCTTTTCTCAAATCCTTGTAGATTTGACACTTTTTTTGGTGGATGGCTGATTGGGCATGCAGACGCACACCTTCTGGCACATCAAGCAGCTTACACACATTACAAATGTAAACAAACAGAACATTTTTTAAAACTTAGGTTCAGCTAGTAGGTTATCATGCTGTGCTGTGGGGCGACCCCTTTCTTCCATTTGGATTCAGTGTTTTCCTTTTAGCCATTAATTCTATATAATAATGAAAAGTAAACAATGGGAAATAAAAAATCCTGTGTGTTAACATCTGAGTTAGCTTGTTTCAACTGTGTGTGTGTGTTGATGTAGCTGGTATAAGGCTACGGATGATTATTTCAGTATGGCTGGTATGAGATGGAGCAAGTTCAAATTGATGAGGTCAGCTATTTTTCTAATGATTTCACTTGGTACATAACTTATGCTTGAAACACAAACCTAAGTCAGACTTATCAGCCCTGTGTCTTGGCTTTCAAGCAGTCTGACTGCCATCATTATCATGACCTTGGAGCAGACAAGCTTTCACATGACTGAATTTGGTCCTATGGCTGAAACAAGCTGGAACTTACATGAGGAAAACACACACACACACACACACACACACACACAACCTCATCATGGCCTCTGTGATTTCTTTTTTTATTATACCATTATAAATGGCTGATGGGGAACCATCAACACACCCCCGGCAATTCCTCTGTAACCAACATAACCCCTGCTGACAGTAACCCTCACCACACACCTAATATATGAGCTCGATCCAGCTGCCCTGCTAACCACACACACGCCAGAATGTTTTTTTTTGGTGTCCAGTGAAAGGTACACACAACATGAAGCCCATTTAGGAACAAAGAATATACAGAGACTTCTATATAAGTCCTAAACTACTCACAGAAAAGCGCCCACACGTATGCAAACATACACAAACTGAAAGCTAGAACAGGCAGGGTCAAGTCAGTATGTGTAATCACAAGAACAACAACAGGAAAGCCTGCATGCTCATCTCTGCACTCTCTATATCAACAAGGAAACACTGATGTTACAGTAAAGGTACACTATGGGCTGCATGGCGATGACTACGTTAGAGTCCTGGTGGTGCAGTAAGATAGTATTGCTTTCTGCTTACTGTAATGTCTCAGCTTTATGTGCCCACTGCTGAAAGTGGGAGAAAGTACAGTGTGTCCAGTTGGCAACAGTCTGGGATGACACTGCTGTATATTCATCCCAGACTGCCTCAGAGTGGCATACAGTAGCTTTACCTTCTGTTTGGTAAACACTGACTCACTGGCGGAGGAACTGATTCAATGATTTCAGTCTTTTGAAATGTAAACAGAGCATTAAGCAGGTTTGACAGAATGATAACATGTGTAAATGTATAGATTTTATATCTTATTCAATTATAATTATTTACATTTTGGTTCTGTTTTTAAACAAGATTCCTTTAGAGTTGGGAACAAATACTGTAACCAAGTCAAACACTGACTTTTTTTTGCTGAGTAATGTGCTGTATAATTAATATAGAAAACTGCTGAGGAGCCAGATTTACCCTCAGCTAACCCCTGGAGCACTTCTCTCTTTCTCTCTCTCCACCCCTTGTCTTCCATTATTCCATTACGTAACATTGCCAAATACTGACAGTGTGGATCATGCTGTATGCTGCCTAATTTTCAGTCTCATCCACTTCTGAGACACATATAAAGTGCAAATAAAATAAGTGCAGTCTGTACACTGCAGGATACACTGATGACTAGTCTGTCTTACAAGAGGGTATCATGCATTTGTTTGGCATGCCAGCGACAACAACTGTGATGTGTTAGCTGTACTCACTCCCTCCTAAGGATTTGAGCAGAGACTTGATGCTGATGTCAAAGAAGCCTGAATCCTGCTGGCTGGTCGCCATGGCTGCAGAGGCTATGTCGCCACGGTGACAGACAGCAGAGGGGGGACAGGATGGCAGGATGAGGCGTTGCGGACAGAGCAAGCAAGAGAAAGAGGAGTACGCTCCGAGAGAGAAAGACTGGGAGAGAAGGACAGACGGATGCAGGTGGGCAGCCAGCGATGCGGATGTTGCGGCTGTCTGCTGCCGAGTGTGTGTGTGTGTGTTTGTGTGTTTGTGTGTGTGTGTCAGAGAGAAAGAAAAAACAGAGCGGCACTCAGCCTTGCCTGCGCTCTGTGTTGCTATCTTGTTGGCTAACACCCCCCATCCCCTCTCTGTTTTGCTCTCTCAGGACAGTGATACACAGATGTTGGTAGACGCGAGCAGCCAATCCTCTTAGAGGAAAGGCAGAGAAAGAGAGAGAGAGAGGGAGAGAGGGAGGGAGGGAGAGAAGAACATACAGTAGATAGTACTGCACAGCAGGATCACAGAAAAAAGGGGGAGGGATTCCGGGACGGAGAAAACTACTTAGTGAAGGACAATGAGGAGACAAAAGAAGAAGGGACACTGGAATAATCAAGATGGAAGAGTCAAAGAACACTAGTGCAATGTTTACTGATTAGTGTTGTCCCATTCTGTCTCACAATAAGTGCTGAGTGAGCATGCTACAAGCTCACGCCAGCCAATGAGAGCCCAGAGAGGCAGTGACAGACAGGCTGCACCGCCAAATAGCCAGAAATAACAACTGGTCAACTGCACCTTTGTCAGGGTTTATTTAAACAGCACTTATCAAAAGAGATTGAAACAAACAGAAAAATATTCATGTACATATGCACATAAATGCACACAAGCTAACCAAAATCTAATAATGTTATAAAATATAGTTAAAATACTTTTTTAGAACCAATATTAAAGCAAAAGTAGTTTAAAAGAAAGTATTAATTTTGCAAGTCTGATCTTGTTGGGCAGGAAGTTCCATAGTTGAGGTGCCCTCACCTCAACATGGGAACCTCCAACTTGTTCCTTCCTGAGGATTGCAGGCTGTGTGCAGGTTGATAAGGGTGCAGTACTTCAGAGAGATGGTCTGGGGCCAGGTCATGAAGTGCTTGAAAAGTAATGGGCAAATGGGTCTTAAAATCGATTCTCTAATAAACTGGCAGCCAATATAAAGACATTAGGAAGGGAGTAATAGGATCTTTTTTCTTGTTTTTTGTTAGTAGTCTGGCTGCTGCACTTTGTGCAATTTGAAATGTATGAATTGTTTTCTGTTTTATGCCAGTTAGGAGACCATTACAGTAATCAAATGTGAGGAAATGAAAACATGGAAAGTGGGGTTGGCGTCTATGAAACTCAAGATATGGTGAGATTTTAGCAATTTTCTAAATGATAAAAGCAAGACTGGACAAACTTGCTAACATGAAAATTAAGAAATTAAGCTTGGCATCAAACAGGTCACCTAGGTTAGCTTTGTGTTGTTGGATAAGGGACCAAGGGACAGCATTTTAAATCTGTATGCAGACTGTCAGGGTCAATGATAAAGATCTCAGTTTTACTGAAATTGAAAGTCTTTTAAGTCTATTACACTTTAAAAACTGGATGCGTCTTAACTTTATGGTGGATAAGTTAGTGGAGCTTTCAGGCTTTACCAGGACATACAGCAGTGTATCATCAGCATAAAGATGGAAGGCAATGCCATGCCAACAGATTATATCACCTTAGTGTAAGAACATATCCTGAACATAGAACTGGAACTAAAATGGAGCCATCAAGCATCAAAGGTTAAATATTCTAACCAGATTTTGAGCATGTGCGTGTTCACACTGAAACAATGACAAAACCTAAGTTAGCTCAAAGATGCCAGCCTGCATACTACACACATGTAGTATGTATAACACGTGCTTTTGGTCATGCTCATAGCTGGAACAAAATAACACAAACGGTGGATTACCCTGATATAACTCCACTAGCACAGTTCCAAGTATTAAATCTGCTGAGAAACATTTTGCTTACTTTTAAAGTTTCCAAATTTGTTGTGCATCATTTAAAGCACATCTTGTATCGTTTCCTCTTTATACAAAACAGTTAAGTCGGTAAAAACGGTACTATACCAATTTGTTGTTGAAACTGTTTTGGAGAAGTGTTAACTGTATGGTCCTTCAAGAGGATATAGTTTGTGGTGTTGTTGAACTGTATTGCACTCTGCTGACAAGAGTTGCTTTTATTTAGTCTACTTTCAGTCATATAAATGGAATAGACAAAATAACAGAAACACTGTCAGTAAAGGTATAAAAAACATGGACTTCATGCTGTTTGGCCTTCAAAAGTCAAGTATGTATCTTTACATACAGACTGATAATGGATTTATGAGGCCACTTCCAATATCAATATTGGGGAATTTAAAAAACTTGATGATGAATTTGCAATAAGCTTATATCGGCCGACAATTAATATCAGTATAGGACAATTTATTGATCTGTTTCTAACCATTTACTTTACACCATCAGCTGCAATAGTTGATGATGAGCCAGGTGATGAAATGATACCACTGGCATAGGGTGGTGCAGCACAGTCAATTAACTTGTTTATGTTACTTGCAGGTCAATGTTTTGGCAACCCGTTCAGCTAAATTCACTGCTTGGCAAGCAAATTCATGTTCTGGATTAATTTCAGGATTAATCCCATAATGCATGACATTGGCTTATCTTGCAAATTTAGTCTTCAAACAATCTATATTCAGTGCTGCCAAATTAATTTCAGTGAACTACAACAAGCATTATTCATTGCTGTCCAAGCATTGCATTGCTGCTGTTTTCAGTTGTGCAACAGGGTAGAAGGAAGCATGGTGTGAAATGTTGCCTAAGAAGTCCAACTGAAGCGAAACACTCGGCTGCACTGTCATTAGCTTATTCTAGCTTGAGATATTTTAGTGAATAAAAACATGTAGTTACTGGGTTTGCTTGATGAAAGCTCCCTCACCTAACATTTCCAATGATTTACTACCCAACTGTTTTTTTTTTTTTCATTTATTACTTCCCTCCTAAATAGGTCAAACCCAACATTTACCAGAACTTTGCTTGCAGGTGATATCTTCCATCCTAATGTGGTAGTTACATTTTTGAGAGATCATTTAAAGAGATTAAGGACAGTTCCTGACAACCATAAAATGTGAGCCAAACTAAATCCTCTCCCTTCATCCTAAACAGTCACACAGTTCTTTTTCTGTCCTCACGAGTGTCTGTCCAAGCAGAAAGGTATGATGGCCATAATGACAATGATGCTATGGTTGGGTGAGTAAGAGTGGAAGTACAAGTGGATAATTAGGGCCATCATGTAAATCCCAGGATGAACTGTGGAAGTGCCATAGGACATGTGAATGGGTGAGGGACGGAAAACAGAGGGAGTGGGAGAGAAAATGAGTGAGGGGAGGAGTAGAAAGAGCATAAGATACAGTATCATGCAAAGCTGCAGCTCACCGGAGAGCTACCGAGCACAGGATGGCCTGGTTCACATTAACAGACAATTACAGTCTAATCTCAAAGGAGGAGAAATATAGCAGAGAACCACTGCAGGCCTATTCCTGTCTGCAACTTTGGCTTACTCCATTACAGTCCTGGGCCAAACAGTATCAGAAAACAATAATTTCTGCCTTTGTGTTACCCTGCTAACTGAATCAAGACAATTCAACCAATCCAGCCAACAATCACTGAAAAGTAAATCAAATATGATTTTCAAAGTGCTGTTCTGAAACTGTCCAAATGTCCTTTGTAAGATTTCTGTGAATAATTTCCAATTACTTAACTCGTGCATCAATAAGATGAACTCAACGGTACTACTGTTTCTCCGAGCAGACCTGCTGCAGTTTACAGGACTGTCGTGACTCAGGATAGTGTGTGAATGTGTCATGTTTTAGACACTTCACATCCTTTTATATTCAACGAAACAACAGCGTTGCTTACTTGTTGAATGTAGAAGAAATGTACCTCATTAATTCTAATTCTGAGCAATGCTTTATGCAGCATTAGTACTGAGCTGGTGTAATTGAAACAAAACCAAGTGAATCGATACTGGCCTTTGTAAAACAAAATCAAATGTAATCGGAAAATTAGCAAAGATATCCAGCCCCCAGTATCCAACCCTGCTTCCCTTTATGAAGAGGGAGCAGCTGTTCAGTTGTTTGTTGGAGAGCCGCTCACGTCCAAGATATGAAAATCTAGTCAAATTCGTGACCTACAATAGAAATAGGGACATGTTTTCCCACAGAGTGACTCACATTTATTCAGCTTATAAATAAAAATCATGGATATAAAGACACACACACGCAAACCACACACAAACCCTTATGGAGCTCCCAGGATTCCACACATTCTGCACAGGGGCCTGAGCATGCCAGCTGTTGGAATGTGACTCCACACACGCACTCAGCACACACAGTCATGGACACATGCATAGATACATTCATATATGCACACAGACATAAACTGCACTGCATTCAATTTAACCTCAAAATATAGTATAGTATAATCTTTCTTTTGAAGGCATTCAAATTTATTGACCACATGCGGTCTCACACACAAACACACAAATAGAGGAAGACATCATATCTAGCATCTCTCGATCAAACGCTGGCTTTTGTTAGCTTTTATTAGATGGGCACATGATGACACATTAAAATGACAGATCTAGCCTTCTAACACACAAACCCCACAACAGCCAAGCTTTATTTTGGCCGGACATCTGGTTATTACATCCCATGTGTCAAAGTGTGTCAAAAGTGGACAAAATAAAGCAGACAACAGTAAAATAAGGGCTGGACCTGCGTCACAGGATTTGTTTTTTTGTACTTACCAAACAGATTTATACAAATGTACCACAACTGGAGTTACTACACTGACAGCAAACTAACTGCAACATCTTTGATAGGCGGTACCTCTTTGGTCAATAAAGAACCAGTTTATTCAGATCAAGGTGTTTACATGTAGCACTTATTCTGATATTGAGAGTTTTGATAGTCAGTTTACTATCAGGTATGACAAAGAAAAAAGGCAAATCTTCACACAGGACAGGTTGGATTGAGACACACAATAATGCTTTTTGCCTAAAATTATGTTAACTATCATTCAGTTATGTAAAAAAAAAAAAAACACCAACTGCTGATTAAATTTCTGTCAATTCACTAAATGAGATAGATCCTACTGACCTAACTACATAATCACACAACTAAACATGCCACTCTGTCTTTCTCATATGTTCATCTGGCATGTGGTTGTGGGTGCCACACACAACCACAGGAGTGTTTGAGGTTCACAGTTCACACAGTGGTATCTCCTTGACACAGCTGGGGTGATCAAATACGTAAGAATGTGTTTGTCAGTAGTTTTCATGCCAGGCGTACCTGTCTCCCCAACATCAAAGCCTCAGTCACGCACATTATCACAGGATAGAAGCCCCATGATATTTAATTTAATGGCATTTCTTGTGTCTACAGTTTGACCTTTGTGATCTATGTGCTCATTTATTGAGAAGTCACTGTTAATTTTCCCTGAAAGACATGTTTGTGCAGGTGGTACTTTGTTACACAGGCACTGCCTCACTCCAGATTTCCCCTTTCACCGTTCACTGTATGCCCACTTCTCTCTCTTCTTTTGAAGTTCAGCCAAATCCCACTGAAAAATGTACATTCAGATACAAAATGACTCCCAAAACCTTTTCTGCTCAACTCGCTTTAAAAAGCGATTATCTTGAAATTAACCTCTCCTGACTTATCCTTACTTATCCCCTACACGTCTCTCTGAAATGATCCTGTTAGTGTCACAGGTTTATTGTAAAGACACACTTAGCCATGAACTTCTTAGTCTTTCTTACTACTATCACTGGTTGTATTGATGTTGACCAAGGAATATTCTGAATGATTCTGTCAAAACTGCCTCCTTTTGATTTTGACCTACACAGAAACTGTGCATCTGTTGTTCTTAACAGAGTAGGAAAGACAGGGAGTCTCACAGAAAAATAAATCATCCTACAACTAAAGGTGACAAGTTCAGGCACAGAAAAAAAAAAACATAAATCTGTAACAGTACTGTCTCAAAGTACTTTAAAACACAAGCCTGCAGGCATCATTTAATGGTATTTCCAAAGACACTAAGTTTATTAATGACAGACCCCACAGTTGTGCCTGGTAAAATGCTGCAAATACATAATGTAATATCAGCAACATCATCACTGAATTTAACCATATGCTCAGCTCTATTATACTTTGACTGACTACATAAGGTCTTGGTGCACAGTTGGAAGTGTTTGGACATGAAGTTCCCAGAAGTTAAGGTAAGCTGAGAAAGAGTGAGGCATGTCTCTTTCCCATTCTGTAGAATATGGATTAGTGGAGTAATCTCGTGCTGTTTTCTCAAGACACAGAAGGTATCACTTTTCACTGGCTCTACAAAAGCCTCAACAAAGACACTCGCCAAGTTAAGTCATCTAAATTTTCTTTTTTTCAGTTCCCAGGTTGGGTGAAAATCCAGCCCACATTCCAGTGGGGGAGTTAAGAGTTGAGGATCATTATTTCAGCTGGATGTTCAACCAGCCTTATCACCAATTCCAGCCTGAGAAAACCCTCAGGTCATGCCATTCACATTCAAACAAACCAGAATTATTACCAAACCAAATTTTTTTTTCCTGGTTTTTCAAATTCATGACCACATTTATAACACAAAAACAAAGAATTCCAAGCTTGTCTGCACCTACCTCTGATGATCCTTGTCCGCTTCCTGGACCTAGACTGGATCTTAGTGAACCTGCCAGTGAAGTCACTAGGGTCAAACATGTCCATTGATAGAGAGGCAATACGCTCCAGAACTATCCCATCCTGGCTTTGGCTCTGATTCTCCAGATCTGGGTCCTGACTTTGGCTCAGAGACTGGCCATCACAGGGCTCTGAGGCACCACTTTCAGCACCGAGACTGACAGTGCTTCTCACATCTTCTAGAGACATGTCTCCACTATGTCAACCCACTCCTGGTAGTCTATTTTCAAAACCTGGCCGTCCTCAGAGCTAGCAAGGACATGATGCTTCGACAGTGGGCTCAGGAGAAAAAAAACATCCAGAGAACCACACTTTGAAAAAAAAGATTTAAACAGACTGTTCAGGTAATCCTAAAATCCCTGTTTTCATTTTCTTCATCACCTTTTTGTCCACATCTTGGTATCCAATTTCTTCTCACAAGGATTTCCTCTCTTTATGTCGAGTTCATTCAATCCAGAGGCGGTGAGCTCATTGCTTTGTTGTTACAAATACACAGGCTCTCCTGAGAGTTTAGGTTCACCTTTCTCAAGTCTCTTTTTTACTGTTGCTTAAAAAAAAAAAAAAAAAGATCTCCGTGTCTTCTTTTGTTTGAGAGGCAACCTTATTTTCTGTAAAAGTTCAGCTGTCTTCTCCTTACGTGTCCTGTTTTTGCTCTCACCTGTTCTTTGTCTCGTTCTTTCTGTGTCTTTCTCACTCCTCTGAGTCTCTGAGGCACCGCTGTGTTTCTCTGCTCTCAGGTGGTGAACAAGGGAGGGATCCAATTCCAAGAGAGCAGCTTGATTGGGTGGTTTGGGAAGTTTGGGTGGTTCTTTTATCCCCTCTCCCTCTCACCGTCTTCTTTTCTCTTTTTTCCTTTCTCCGGGAGTTTTTCTAACTAGCTCCTTCGTGCCACTAAGGACTGAGAAAATAATTTTTTTCTTGTGTCCTCTCTCGCACACCTGTTTCCTTCTTCTCTTTTCATCCTTTCCGTCTCACATCGTAGTAAAGCCCGGTAGAATGACAGGCATCAGCTTGATTCAAACAGCCAACACATGGCATGTGGGTGTGAGTAAGAGTTTGAGTCCCTGCACTCACTGGTCGAGGCTGTTTAGCCAGTTACAGTAACCTCAATGTGTTAACGGTGTAGGATTACTGAGGGCAGACACACCCCTTTACAGAAGGGGGAAACAAAGCCAAACACAAACAGGAAGAATCCTGAACACAGAGAGAGACAAAATGTGTTTTTGTGAAAGCTATCTGTTAGTTTTGGTTTGAAATCTGTCCCCACAGATAAACAAATACACATTTAAATACTCTGACGTCTGCCTGAGGAGCTGGTTTAAAAAACTCCATGTCCAGAACTGCTGTCCATATTCAATGTCATGATATAAATTGCTTCAAGTAAGTTGCTAACTTCCAAGATCCAATCCTGAAAAGGGACCAGGAATTAACCTGGGTATCAAAACCCAAATCACCTCCATGCCCCTTATCTATATAAAAAAAAAAACTCTTACAGGAAGTGTTTTGATTTTTGATTTCTAGCACTAATTATAAGTGGTCCTGTTGTGCTGGAAAATCAGAAAATTAACCAACTCTCTCAACACTGCAAAAGCTATTTTGTTAAACAAAAAATTGCTTAACAGAAACGTTACAAAAGTCTGTTGTAACATCCTCTGCATATCCTTATTCCAAAATTTAAATATACAAGACTAACAACGCAGTTTTAGTTATGTGAGGTGAATGTCTTTAAAATTGTTAATCATCTTTATCTTTTCTTTATCACTCACTCAATTCTCAGCCACTCTGTTCATCCTGTATTTTAGTTTCCCTTACTCTGTAGGTAGGGTAGTTAGTATCTCTCAAGAGACACCTACCCCGAGGTGACTTCCTGCTGTTTATGCCACTATTGTCATGACAGCTCCATTGAGTGCCTCACCCAAGACCTCATGTGTGAAAACAACAAAACTTTCATATCCTCTTTGAAAAGACAATGAAACGCAATGAAAATAATTGTGTTTGACAGTGGCTGCACACCAGGGCTCCAGTACATGCACAGAAAAATATACTGAGCTCCACCGATTTTACACATCAAAGTTTGTTTGCAGGCTTTGTGGAGTACTACTAAATGTGTGTGAAAAAAAAAAGTTGTTTAAAGCCTTTTCATGGCTTCAGAGAGAGCTGCCTTAAGTCTGATAAATTGCCTCAAGTGATGTCAAGTAGCTTGAGGCGACATCAGCTCTAATTACATGATGAGTTTATGGTTTTACTCTTCGTATTTGAGACGTCACAAATTTGCTGATACTGAGGAATTCCTTGACGCACATTAAGCAAAACAGATAAGAACCATAATGACAATTCACACTGATGGCACATATTTTTCTCACTGCTTTTTTGAAAGGTGCAATTTTAAGTGAGATGTTAAAACCGACATTTTGCACAGCTTGTCACTGTTTCGCTTGGTTAGTGTTTCTCGGTGGAGCAGAAAGGCAAACGGCAAAGTCTGTTTAAACACAGTGATGATGTTTCCTTAAATCTGGCAAGGAAATAGTTAAGGGTGGCAAACAAGCAGAGGGAGGCACGGTGCCAAAGTCAGTTAGAGAGGCGTGCCATCCCCTAGGGGAGTACAACAGCCAAGAATTAAGACACTCACTCTCACACACACACACACACATGAAGACACAAACAGGAGATTGTTTTTGTCCTTTCATTAACTGTCAACTCTGGCCAACCAATCAAAGAAAACACGCAGGTCAACTAATCACCCACAGGAATTTGTTGCCAAACAAAACTGCAAGTTATTATCTCTTTATTTTTCTCCATTTCAACCTACTGCGTATGTTCATCTACAGTTTGGATGTGGCCACACAGCCACTGATGGATGATAATGGACTTCAATGTGTTTCTCTGACAAGCTACTCAGGTTTGTCACTCTCTTGTTTGCTTGACCTGATTAGTCAGTTGTGTTTATACTCAAACGCTGTCAATCTCACACTTCATACATACAGAATAATCCCATCTATTGTTCTCTTAGATTTTTTTAAAACTCTGTATTGTAAATGAGTCTTTTCATTATTTTTACATGGGCTCAAAGGTCTATGAGTACATAGTTGATGACAGTGATGTGAGACAGAGCAGCTGACAAGATTCAAACATATACCCTAATCTGAATCAAGAAATTTTATTTACACCCTCTAATAAATTCATTTTCTTATTCAAATAAACAGACAAATCCCTGCAGGTCAATTCCAATGCCACATATATCACCGAGAGTCACAATCATTCTTTTTTTTTTACCATCTTAACTTCATTTTTTCATGAGTTAGTAAGCAGACATAAATTATGAGCTAAGCATCACCTTCCACCCACTGTTCAGGCATGCTTTGGTTGACTGGGACAACCAAACACACCCAAGGAGACACACAAACCACAGGGTCATGGCCTGTTTTAGCTTGAAATACAGGGTAAACAACAACGTCTTAAATATGATTCCTCCCCTGCCTCACCGTCCCTTCATTTTTATCCCTTTTAATTTAGCTACTTGTTCAACTTGTCCTCTCATCACATCAGCTTATCATTCTATCATGTCTCCACATGCAGAAGAGAAAGTGGTACCATCTAACCTCACATACTGACACTATAAAACTATTTCCTGTCCCATGCAGACATGGTCTAGGTCAAAAGGAGGCTGCAAGGAATGTGTCGCAATCATTTTTTGGCACCTACTATAATCATTAACAGTTTCTTTTGCTGCATTTCCTCATCTTTTTTACTTCATCACCCTTGCTCTATTGATCCCATTCTCATCAATTACAGACAGAAAAAAAGCAGTTTATGTGTTTGGTGTCTGTGAACTGTCACAAACTCTTCCTTTAATCATACTACACAAGGAGCTATCAGCGGGTACCACACACCTTTCTCAGCTATGTGTCTTCTTCTTTTATCTTACTCTAAAACTGACTCGGAGACAACCTCGCCCCACCAACCACTTCTTCTCTGATTATCATCCTTCCACTTATCATTTAAAGTGCACCCTCTAAGACCTCTGCTACAACAGCAAACCTTTTATTCCTCCTGTCACTCAAATATGTTGCCATGTTAACAGTTGCCCAGACCGCCCCAGATGCTCAGCAACCCGGTCTAACAGGAGAACTGAGGGCATAAACAAGTTTACTTTTGGCTTATTGCACTGAGGCAAGACTCCAGTTCAGGGGCTCACTGGGATGAAGGGTAAAACTGATGATAGCAGAGCCTCGCCACAAGAATCATTGTCTTTGTCTCAGACAATGCATCACAAACATTTTTGTTCCCAGTTGCAGCCTGAGATCTGTTCAGAGCACGTATAATCAAGCAGGCTACATATTTTGAGTACTTGTCAAAACCATTGGCAATAAAAAAAATAGGATTATTTTTAGAGGGAAATATTGTGGCGTTGTTGGTTAAAGCAAATTAAAGCAACAATGGATTTGTAGAGGGGAAACAGCAAACTAAAAAAATAGTTATATATTATTATTGACAATTCTGACCTTATTAATTATTGATCTCGGCAGTGTTGGACTCTGTACTGATCTTCTGTTTAACTAAAAGCAGCAATAATACAGATAAGTGCCAAATGTAAAGGTACTCCACCCATTTCAGAGGAATGTACCGTATGATATTATTAGATTTTAATTACTGATACATTCATATTGTGTGTGCACTACTTAGTGCATTGAATTGTTGATGGTAAGGGATGGGTTTATTTTAACTACTTTATATACTACTGGGTAGCTTGTGAATTTTCCTTTGGGGATCAGTGAAGTCCCATCTAATCTTAACCTATACAGTAATAATACATCATAGCAGAAGTAGTAACATAAAGTAGTAGAAAATGGAAATACTACTGTAAAGTACAAATATCTCAAAACTGTACTGAAGAAAAGCACTTGAAGTTACTTTCCACCACTGGTTTTTGGGTTATTTTACATGCACTGGTGCATTCCTAAAACTGGTTTTAACAGGCACAGTAACTGATATAGTATGTTTATTTTTACTGCATGTTTTTACAGGCATTATACTGAGAGCGCTGCACACACGCCTTCTCAGAGTGAGAGAAAACTTTCACTTTTCTTTCAGTTCTCCTTGCAGTGATTTCCTCTACTGTTTTTAGTAATAGTCCTGTTCACATGTTTTGAAGCTTAGAGAGGTCAACTAAGATTGTGCGATTATCATTAGCAAGTGCCTGGGCAGCAGTAGACTGATTATCAGACTGAACTGCTGTCTCCTTTTAACCTCACTTTAATCTGTGAACAAAGAGGAGATGATCATGGGCAGTAATTCAGAGATCTGGGAGCAGGTGATGTGAAAACAATATCTATACTGAAATGAACTGAAAGTATCTTAAGTCTTTCATGTCATCTCATAAGAAAGTTGAAATAGTTACTTCACAAATGCTACCACAGATTGTAGTCATAGTGCAACTGCAACTACTATAATCAGTTGTATTGGCAGTAGCAGTAGTCTGACAATAACAGCCAAATGTCCTTCACCATTGCTTTTTTCTCCTGTTGTAAACAAGCCTACACACAGGCTCTACAATGGTGCCCCCTTGAGCCTATCAGAGAAACAATAATTCTGATTACAAATAGCCACGTTTCTGATTCAGTAAGTCAGTTTTAAAGACACTTTCATGAATCTCGTTTTTTGTGTTTGCTCCTGGATGGGCAAAAACTGCTTTTAGCTCTGTGTACTTTCTCTCAATCACCAGGCTTCTAAGCCTGATCATTTTGTGCTATATAACAAAAGGTGTACTCACAGAGACATTTAAAATCTGTGTTTCTTATTGATACTTGACAGTTCACCGGGATTTGGAGAGGTGGAAATGCAGCTCAGAGATCCATCTCTGGTTTCAGATGAAATTTTGTTAGCTTTTTTCTAAGTTGGTATAAAATGACGGACCTTAGTTGAAGAAACTCAAAGAGATATTAAAAACCTGTAAGTTATTGTGAATTCGGCAAAGGAGAAGGAATATGCGCTACCACATTCATTAAGTCATGGACACATATTAGCCATGGATGTGCACATACAAATACACACACAGTACAGTATGCCCGTCGGCCTTTCCATACATTTACAGAGTTGTGTTATGTAACACCACCTCTGGGGTCTGTAATGTGCAGACTAATGCATCAGCCTCAAACAGCCTCAGACCTCCAGCAAATCTAACAGCAGTAAAACAACATTCCCTGACCAATTTTATGAAGTCCTACAAACAAACAAGACATATAAATGAATTCCCTACCCAAACCCTCAATAATTATATCAACATAAGGCACAGACAGTCTTACCAGATCATTTAAAGTAAAAGAGTATTCTGCTAATCTCTAAGCAAAATTAAGAGTTCGCCCATTAAATAAACATTAGTATTTAACGAAACTCCACCGGAGGCAAAGTCAGACAGGGAGTGTGATGGTTAGGAATGTGTGTATGTGCACTGATGTCTCTGTTTAAGTGTGGACTAGTGATTGCCTGGCAGAAACACCGGGTTATGTAAGCCGGTGGGAGTGAGGTGCCGGGTGGTATCTATGGAAACTATGACAGCGAGGAAAGATTGATAGTTCACCAGCTGACTGGGGTTCACTAGTGGAGAGTGTGGGAGGTCAACTACAGTTTCTGCCTTTTTCCCCACATGCGGATGAAGCTCAGCAACAGCAAAGAAATTAATCAGTGGCCTGCACATGTCAGCAAAAGAGCAACTGGCACACAATAACAACACATATGAAACCTTTCCATAAAGAATGGAAGAGTGGTGCTGCTGTAAACATAGTGTACCACCATAATTAAATTTCCAAAATACATAAACATAAAATACATATTCATTATTCAGTTTCAGTATGCCAATAAAATATGTCATTTTTTAAATATACTTTTAACTGGTAGCACCACCATACTTGTGAATAACATATATTTAGACTAAGATATATCACGAGGGTCGTAAAATGTCAAGCAATGTGTGGAACTGTCCACTGGACTGGTAATTGTACAGCTGGAGACATTTCACTCTTAAACTATATGGCCTCTTCATATCTGGTGCTTAGGCTCCTAAGTACAAAGAGAAATGCACCGACTTACACATACGTGGGATTAACAACTTCTCTGCAAATGTGCAGCACAGCTTGAGGGAGCTCAACCATTTACACTCACTTGCATGACAAAAAAAAAAAAAAAAAGCTTTAAGGATCGAACAAGACAAATGCTATGCTATGCACATAACTATGACCAACTTAGTGGCCCACCCAGTGCACTGTGATACACTTAAACATTCTTACCAGCATACATGTGATTCAAAAAGATTACTACAACTAAGCCAATAGAAAACCCTAATTCCTTACATTTAAAAAAAAAAAAAGCTTTAGCATTATAAAGCTCCACTGCATTCTTGGTGCAGTTATTCCTTCTACCAACATCAACTTTAAGACAAAATGTAAATGCATAATAGAAATATCCTTACATGCAAATGGGGTTTAAAAAAAAAAAAAAAAACTAGGCCAGTGAAAAGAAGAGATATTCTACAACCCTTACATAGGTTTTGTAAATTGGTGACAGAAATGTAGGGGGGGGGGGGGGGGGGGGGGGGGGTCACAGAAGCACAATGCTAAGTAACACACACGTGACATGTTGTCTGTTTGTGTTACTTGTAGCGTAAGTCCAGACACAGAACAATGGTATTAACTGGGTCGCCGACTGGCTGTGCCAAACAGCTGGAGAGATGGAGAGAGTGGGTGATTGAGTCATGAGGAAGGAGGGGAGGGAGGGTGAGGAATAAGGAGGAATGGGCCCGAAAATAGGAGCATGAACAGACCAGGCTATGGAGGAAAACTAGGCAAAGAGGAGAGGTATGATAATCCCAATAATCAACTTCAGAGCAAACTCACAAATGAATATAGAATGAGGACACAGTCAAAAGATATTCACATGAATAAATATATATATATGATTCCAATTTGCTAGGTGACAAGAAATGAAGGAGCCCACACCAGTGCTGCTGCCTGCTATCTGGCTGTATGTGAATGCATGTAAATAATACATGCTCAAACACTGCCCTTCTCCCACAAAATATTCAAGCTGACTCCTGAGCATCTCGGCTGCAGAATAATAAAGTGCACACCTACTCAGGCGGGATGATGCGCGTCACCGGACCATAACCGATTTAAGTTTCACAATTTGAAGGCTGTCTTTTAATCCGCAACACACAACTATGTTATCATCTTCACAGTGAGGACAAACATTACATCAGTGACTGGTCCAAAGGCTCCGCTACAGTACCAGACGGGCACTGCGAGACATTCATGTGTTATGTTACACTACGAGACGTTATATATTATATTTATACCCTTAACCTGTTTTCGTTAGCAACTAGTATTGCTGACTTGTATTTCATTGATGTAAGCTACCTAGCTGGTAGCTAACACGCAGTGTAGCATTTTATCGTTCACCGCCATCACGAAGTGTGTATTTACAATCAGCGTCGCTGTTAACATAAAGACTGTTGCTTAGCTAAATCCTGCCTCACAAAGCGACGAGGCATTGTTCACTGGATGAGCGCTACCAAGGAAACGTGGAAGCGTGTTTAGCTTGGTCACATTTTCTCTTACATATAATGGATGTCGACCACTATAACCAGCTATGCCTGCAGCTAACTCGGTAGCTAACGAGCTAGTACAAGCCCCCGTGGCAGTTAATCGATGTTTTATCAAGACATTGCTTTGTTGTTAACACAGAACCATCAGACACCACCAGACGCAACGCTAATGCGACATTAAACGGATCAGTACCTTTTCTGCGTCGACCACGGCGACTATAGGATCATTTCCTGGCACGGATTCTTTGTTTATGTGCTTTTGCAGCTTGTTTTCATCAATCCGTCTCGTCTCTGTCCTCCAGGAATCGTGCCGCCCCGGCTGACAGCACGACTGCTTGGGATGACAGGGCCCCGCCCTTAGCAACCAATCAGATGCCAAGGATTTGGAAACTGAGGCAAGGCACGTTTCCTATTGGCTGTCGACTGTGTCCATCAGCGTGTCGCTAGGGGCGCACCTTGGTCCAAGGGCAGGACACCTGCCACGGAAGGATGCTGAGCGCCGCAGGTGCAGCCAAATCAAGCGACGAAAGAAATGTAGGGGGAAAAAATGAAAAGACGTGTTGCAGAGTGATAAGAGGCACGTTTACCACAGGCAGCTGCACAAACTAATGACGAGATTAAGTAGACAGCTTCTTTTCTTGAGCATGCACTTGTGTCATGGTATTTTTTTTTTTTTTTAAATATCCACAAAATATTTTTTTGTGGATCACCTGCTAAAATGTTGCTGCCCTGTACAATAGCAGATGTCTTTTTAGATTGGAATTCAAAACTCTCTGTGGTGTTTCAGCTTCTCAGAAAAACATTTCATCTTTTCAGGAAAAGATTAAAGAACCAGGCAAGTGGGGCAGTGCTTCACTTCTGTATTGGGTGTTTATTTTTGTTTGTTGTTTTTTTTGTTTTGTTTTGTTTTTTGTGGCTCTAATTATTTTAGAACAGAACTGCCTAGTCAGCTTTGTTCCTTTGAATGTACACTCCCAATTATTTTATTTTTGCTGTGTTCCTTTCAGTTACAGGAAGTTACAGGAAGCTTGATGGATAGCTTATTGCTCACACAAAAGGTTGAATTAAATGTACTTTAACTTTGTTCTGGTCTGGTTTTTTTTTATTATTGTTATTAATTCAGACAGAGTCATCTCTGTGGGGAAACCAATAAACACATAATTCACCAACCCGACTCCAACAAAGACAACAATATACAGAACATTCACTGACAAGACAGTCTTCTGTACCAAATATTATGCAGCAAAACAAAGACCTATGCACATCTGCTCAGCATAATAGGAAATTATAGTCCTTATTTCATCAGAGGAGGATCCACAGCTTGGTATGCTTTGTATAAATGTGTAACCACTGCTTCTCCTCATCTGTATAATTTTCCTTGTCTTGCTCCTCTTTCACCATCATCTGGTTGTTGTTGTCAATGAAGTAACTGTTAAAAGGCAGCTGAAACAGAACCATACTGCGTCGCATTTATAAAAAAGTATAAATAGAAAAATGAACAAAAGTAGAACAGTCCAGGTGACATCTGACAAGCACAGTGACAGCAAAACTGAACAAATTCCTTATGTATGGATTAGTGAATTAAGTGTATTTCAACCAGATATTTTCATCCAGTCCAGGTCAGTCAGAAAATCTGAAGAAAAAAAATGTACAAACAGTATCAAAATGCTGCTGCATATTGGCTCAGGTTCATAATTATTCAGAACACACAGTGTACATGTAGATGAAGTGTACAAAATGGCAATGTAACAAAGAGGTGATGAAAAATATCAGAACAACATAGCAAATATGGCAAAGTGGTCATTGGGAAGATGGCTGCTGCTACACATAAGTCATTCACAACCTGCAATGACTATTGAGGGTTAAGTCTCTCTCTCACTTTTTCTGATATTGACTGGTTTCTCTCATATTTTAAGTGTCTTGTACATATAATTATATAAGTCATGAACATACACATTCTTAATTAGACTTTATTGTCATGTCTTTTGACACAGATCAAATGGAGAAGTAATTTTTACCACATTACATATAATGTTGGTAGGAAAATGTTAATTGTTTCCTCCCCTTCAATATAAATGTCAGAAATGTAAGTGGACAAACATTTTTTTATTATAAGTAACGTCATGCTTTGTGTAAAATTTTACATTAAACTAAATCTTTCAATTAAACTTTTCACAATCAGATTTGTTTCATGAATTAAATAACATTTGGTGCATGTATATAATAATTTTGCAAGACAACAAAACCCTGCTGACATGCAACTGAGCTTTGCAGCTTCATTTCTGTGTAGAGGAGGCTTTAGAAAAGTGGGCATTCAGAATTAAATGAAATCAGAAATGCTAATTAGGCTAGTAAACCCATCAAGTGATAGAGCAGAGAGAGATTACCAGAAGGAGAAGACAACATGAGCAAATACAGAGCACAGATATAAAGTGGGAGGAAGCAGAGGGCATAATAAATGTAATGGATTGTTTGGAAAGTATGATAAATGTTAATTGTATTATTAATTAGAATTTGAATTGAGTCATGGAAGATATTAAAATGACATGTAAAGCTGACTGCATTTTAATGCATTTCAATTGGTAGATGAAATAAAAATGCAAGCTGGATTTTGGCATTTCGATTTCAAATATTTATTAGTTTTTTGCACACATTAAATGAAACTGCTGGTTTTCATTTTCATTTGTATTATGCCAGCATAATAATTCCGTAAACAATGTCTCAGTACTACATTTTTTGTAGTTCAAGACTCGCTCTTTGTTTTTGTTGAGACTGAAACCATTAATCCCTAAACCCATTTCTCAGCTCAGCTTTCTGACGAGCGTCACATTTGCGAGTCAGTGAGCTTCATCCTCCAGTCACTCCACAGAAAACTGTGTCTGTAAGATTACAGAGACATTTGGCGGCTTGTATTCCAGCTCCCTCTCCTGCTCTAGCTCCAAAATCTGACCAAGGAATCACTAAAATAAAAAGCTGATGCACGTGGGACTTTATGAAGTCCATAAAAGTACTACAAGCACCTTTCTTAAGTCCACTGTGATCATCCTCAGGGTGGTAAGGAGATGTACAGTATACAGTATGCTGGTATTTCTTCTTTCATCCATTGCCTTTTCTTTGTTATTCCTTTTCTACACCCTCACCTGGAACGATATCACAAGTTTGGCCACATGAGCATGCAAGCAGGGAAGTGACTGTAGCTGAAGTGGCACAAGGGGTCAACCACTAATTGTTGGTGGTTTGATCTCTGGCTCCTCCGGTCTGCATGTCGATGTGCCTTAAAGCAAGACACTGAACCCTAAAGTGCTCCCTGCGTGTGCCCATGGGAGGGAAAACTGCTTTGGACAAAAGTGTCTGATTGCTGTCATTTTTTACAAATGTGGAGCATGTCAGAGCATAATGAGACAGCTCAGTGATTATTAATCTTGTTCCACTTGGAAGCCAAACTCTGCACGAGCAGCTGTCATGTAGGAGCCTAAACAGCTAGCACTTAATCGGCTCTTGACCCGTAGTTTACAAAACGCCGGGAAAGTTCCTGCCTCCATCAGGCATAACGAGGATCTGCGCCGGTCAGTGACATCCGCTGGAGGTAGGCTGGCTGCTGGTAGCAAGGAGCCCGTGACGTCTCCATGAAGATTGTGGAGGAAGTGAGGCTTTTGCGGTCTTTTTTCAAGATGTGTCTTCTCTGCCAACGACAGAGAAAGAGTTCCACCTGCTCTCTGAAGAAACTGGTGGTCAGGGTGTAAAGGATGGGGTTCAAGGCGCTGTTAATGGGAAGGATGAAGATGACTACCCAGCTGGAGATGGTCCCTAACGGAGACCAAGAGAAAAATAGTCAACACTTTTAATAAGTTTGTTCCTGTGGATACTTTTCGATAATAATATCATACTTATGGCAGGATACAGTGATTAAAGACTAGTTAAAGTACTTATTGTAAAATGTCTACAGAGATTAAAGACTAGTTAAAGTACTTATTGTAAAATGTCTACAGAGATTAAAGACTAGTTAAAGTACTTATTGTAAAATGTCTACAGAGATTAAAGACTAGTTAAAGTACTTATTGTAAAATGTCTAAGATGTTAATGTAACCTAAAAAACCTGGTGCTGTTTCCTTTCTTACCGGGTATCTCCACCTTCAGCAGTGAGAGGATTTTGACCAAAAATATGGGAATCCAGCAGAGGGCGTCAGAGAACACTATGAAGAAAAACCTGTTGGCTACAGCCACATCTCTGTGCAGTCTGCTCCTCAAGTCTGTCGCATTGATGCCAGTTTTATAAATGGAGTAGAACATGCTGGAGTAGGAGAAGACGATCACCAGGAATGCCACCAGGTTCAGACCTAAACAAATGCACATGCTATTCACACACATAAATGCAGGGGCGGAAGAAGTATTCAGATCCTTCACTTAAGTAAAGGTACAAATACAATGATGTAACAAAACAAGTTTCGTAACAAGCATTATAAACAAGTATTATAAACCCTGCTTAACTACAAGTACACACGCATTATCAGTAAAATGTACTTAAGTATGAAAAGTAAAGAAGAAAAATGGTCCCTATACACGATGTTGTATTGTGTATGACATTACTGAATTGTTAATACTGATGCGTCAATGTGTGACCATCAGTTTAATGTTGTAGCTGGTCAAAGTACAGAGAGTTTTGATTCCTTTTTTTTCCTTTCTTGTGCAGACAAAAATGTTGGGAACTGCTGGTTTTATTTCTAACAATGCAAAGGCAGGTACAGTATATCCAGTACACTTTCTCAAACATGAATTTTTCAAGCATGCACTCATGCAGAACAACAAACAGTCAAATGAATTCCCAGGATTCTTATTTTAACAGTCTAGTGATGTAAATGCTTCCTTCCTTTGCGACAGAATATGTCTGTGATTCATTCATCACTGCTTTTCAGACTTCCACCGGTTCTCGGTGAGAACACCGAGTAATAAGAACCCAGACTAATCATGCATTGTTGATGCAGCCCTGATGTTTGCAGTGTAATAGCCCAATCTAAGGTGCAGTGCTGTTCCCTGGTAGTTGGTCGGCACATGGTGACAGTGTGTAACAATACCACTTAAAGTGGGGTCAGTTTGCTCTTGGAACTTTCAAGACAAAAAAAGAGGCTGAATCATATTCACCTGTACATCCTTAGACTTATTGCTATTCTTCATACTTTAAATCTTGGTGTATCCAAAATTAGTTAATTGCTAAAATCTGTATTCACTGTAAAATGAGCTTTTGGGGAAGAGAAAACAACAGCAATAACAGTTTTTTTCCTTAAATTTACCCAGAAAAATCCCTGTGGAATATCCTTTGGCAGTAGGTTTTTCTTGCCTGTCAGAGTGCAGGGGGAAGCAGACTCCATTACGTCCATAATAATTTCCAAACACGTCCTCATCCATTAGGGGCACGGCCGCTATAACAAAGCCCAGTAGCCAGATAGAGGCCAGGACCACCTAGCAGCGGGACAACAAAGATGTTGTTAGAATTTCTGACAGGATACTCTTCAAAGCCCACAATGAAAAGTTATTTGAGCAAACTGATGACTCATTTGGCTTCCACACTTTCAGTGACATTTAATTAACTAGAGCTTACTACAAACTTCTAGCTCACTCTGGTTGTCTCTGTCGACTGACAAGTTGTTTCAGGCTCTACCTCCATCTGGACTCTCCGAGGAAGCCAACAGTAGGTGGCAGAGCTTTCTCACAGAGCAGATAAACCCTCTGTCAGTCAGATGGATGCAGGAGCATTTAAAGCAAGTGGTTATTCGATTAGATTTGACTGAAAACGCTCTGCACTTTCAGTAGACGCTGACGCAAAGAATCCAAGCAGTAAGGAAGATTCTGCTGGAAAACTAATTGCCCAAAGCAAACATGAACATTAGGTCTAAGTTGCATCAAAAATAACAAAAATATGCTGTAGCACATGAAGAGGAAGTCAGGGGTTGAAATTACACTTATAGTTATTACTAAATATATTAATACTCTGTTGTGTTTCTCAGCTTCTATCATTAGTGCTCTCTATGTGGTCATTAAGTTTTTCAACATTTGAAGAAGCTGAGCTGAACTAAAGTGAACTAAGAAGTAATCTGTGAGAGTTTTGTTTCCTCCTTCATTAATCTTTTAATCTCACTCTTGATAAACGTTCCTAATAAGATGTTTTCACAGGCACCAGGTGAGCCAACTGACAACATATCTCTATGGCTTAGCTGTACTCATAAAATTATTGCACCATCACCTATATTGATTTTTGCTTTTGCATTTTTGCATTCATCTAAGAATAAAGCTGGTGTTGCAAAGCCTCTCCGGCCCAGAGCTGAGATGTTGCACCTCCATACATTAAACAGCTTTTCTGGCTTTTACCCTGTAATTATGATTCTGTTTGGGTATAATTTGTCTATTTCTGAACACAGCTATGGCTGCAGTCCACAATAATACCATAACAAACATACCATAACAGCACAATCTTTTCAAAGAAGAAAAACCACTGCAGCAGAGCAAATTCAGTCTTTTCACATTGTAAAGTTGTTTGGTTATTTTACAAACCAAACAATGGAAGTGTGCAACACACTATAGTGCTGTTTCTTTTGAGATTTCCCATATGAAACAGCATGAACAACAAAAAGGATCCAATCAAATTAACATGAAAATAAGACAGCAGAGAAATTCTCCTCCTGTATTAGTAGAATAGCTCACCCCAGTCTGGAGTTTCCCTGGGCGCAGATTGCTGAAGGGGAAGACGATAACCAGGAACTTTTCCAAAGTCAGGTAGGTCAGGAGAAGAACAGACACCTGAGGGGAAAATGATCATTATACGCTTTTAGCTTGATTTCCTTCCCAGACTGACTACTGGATTTTTCTCAAGCTAACATGAAGTTGGAAACTTGCTTCGGATAAACCATCACAAAAACATCAATCTGCTTTATTGCTGTCACAGTTTTCCAACGTGTAAAAATGCAGTCTCAAGAAAGGACTAACTGAAAGCTCCTGCTCCTGCTCCTGCATTAAAGCCATTGAGACTCAAGCCAGTCTCTGCATTGTACAAGTTTGAGCAAATGAAATTGATTTTATGTTTATTTTACTTCTTGTCTTCTCTGACTTTTGCTTGTGAAGGCAATGTTTAATTAGCAGAGTCATGTGGAATAAACATGATTTACAGTCAGTACAGGTAAATGTCCAGTCTATAGTGCCACAAAACTGCCTCACCTACACATAAAAATTATCCCATCTAGTTCCATGCAGTGAAGTTTCTAGATTTTAAATCTGGTAAAAACAGAGAACTTATGTTGGATCAGTATCGGATCCTTAGATACTTTGAGCTGAGGCACTGGAATCAGTATCGGTAGGGGGAAAAAAACAAGGAGATAGCTGAATCCCCAGATTTATTAAGAATGAATTCAGATATGTAAATAGTTAAATTTAGCATATATAGACTCTGGAGCTGTCACTGCCTGTAGGCATACAACATAGCATTATGAGCAGAAATGAATGATAGTCGAAATCTCCCTAGGGAAAACTAGAATCAGAGTCCATGGCTGAATACTGGGCTGACAAAATGCTGGAAGCAGCAACAGAAGTAGTGGCTGATATGGGATCCATGAAAAAGCAGGCTCAGCAGTATTTAAGAGTGCGCAAGAGTGTGGCAGCTTAAAAAGAACACAAATACATCTGGAACATGCATTGCAGTGAACACATTGTGTGTCACTGCTTCCATTTCACAGAGCCGCATTAGCCTGTTGTCTTTGTCTGCATGCATGTTTGTGTATGTGCGGTTGTGAGCGGGATGTTAATCTATTTTAAGGTACCTCTGAGGAGAGCATGGCCAGGAATCCAATGGTCCGACACTCCACGCTCTCCATCCAGAGCAGGGCATTACGATTGTACTGCCCGCGAAATTTTACATCAAACACTCCAACAAAAAACAGGTACACACCCATGAGGCAGTCTGCACCTGGATGATAAGAGACAGTGACATAAACAAGTACATTTACAGAGAGAAGTGCTCCATGTGGGTTTGCTGGTGAAGTCCATCTGTCAACTGTTGGCACTTCCTGCAGCCAGTCGCAAAATTTCTCATTAAAAATAAAAGCAACAGAACATTATTTATACCCTCCAGAGCAAGCAAGAGTGATCACTTGCATGGGACACACACATATTGTATGACTAGGAGTTGGTGTGTGTGTGGGTGGGTGAGAAAGTAGGCAAGTCATTTAGTTAATTTAAGACTTAAGGAAGCCACCATGACTTGTTTTTATAAAGCTTCAACATCTTTTTAGTTTTTCTGCTACACTGACGGTCTGCACAACAGGGATGTAAAATTAGAAATAAGAGGGATGGGATAAAATGTGAACTCCTTTTTTTCAACAAGGGTTCAAGCTACTGTATTTTTTGAAAAGACATATACTGAATGAAAAGGTGAGAGAACAGAGAGAATGGAGTGAAGGCTGGAGGATGAACAAAACCCAAGAGGAGAGCGAGAGTCAGCGAGTGACAGGGTTTATAAAGTAAAGCTGACAAGAGAACTAAAAAAGGAGAACTGACTGAAAAAGCTGAGACAGTAATAATGATAATGATGGTGATAGTGATAATAATGACAATAATAATAGTCTTTATTTATAGAGAACCTTTCTAAACCCACAAAGTGCTTCACACCAGGCAACAACATCAAAACAGCAGAAAAAAGGAAAAAAAATCCAATAGTGTAATAAGAAATAAGAAAATAAGAAAATAAATCAAAGAAAACCAATCACAGTGTGGTCAACAAAAGGGCAGTCAATAAAATCAAGTACCATCAGGAAAAGCTCTCTGATAATAGTATGTTTTAAGAAGAGATTTAAGACGGCACTGAGTCTGCTTATCTGATTTCCTCAGGCAGCTCGCTCCATAGCTTTAGGGTTCTGACTGGCACTGATCTGTCACCTCAAGTTTTCAGTTGTGCCTCAGGAACAGATAAAAAGACCTCTGCCCAAGGATCTCAGGCTACGTACTGGCTCGTATTTGACTAAGAGGTCAGATATATTGAATGGAGAGAGGCACTGAAGAGCGTTTAAAGTCAACAATAAGTTCTTAAAATTAATTCCATAATACGGTGGGAGCCAGTGAAAGGAGGCTAAAACAGGTGTGATGTGGTCACTTCTCTTGGATCTCGTTAAAAGCCTGGAGGCTGAGTTCAGTGCGGTCTGGAGCCAATCAATAGATTTTTGGCAAGTGAAGAGGCTGCTGCAATAGTCTAGGCATGAGGACACGAAGGCTTGTAAAATGGTCTCTGTGTCTTTGAAAGATAAAATAGATTGTATTTTGGAAATATTTCTAAGATTATAAAAACAAGGTTGCACAAGTTTTGTGGTGTGCTGCTCGAAGCTAAAGTTACTGTCGAACCAAACACCAAGATTCTTTGCAACAGGCTTCATGTGTTCCCACAGGGAACCAGCAGATGGCAGGGTTTGTTTTGAGAACCAATCACGACAATCTCTGTTTTGCTTAAGCTAAGCTGCAAAAAGTTATGTTTATATCCAGTTTTTGACATCACGTATGCAGCGATTTAGTGAACTCCGCATGCCAGGACCAGTCAGTCTAACGGGCAAGTACATCTGTGTGTCATCTGCATAACAATGAAAGGAAACACCCGGGAGGAGAGGATACAATTTTTTTTTTTTTAAGCCTTCTTCAACGCATTTCCATTCCTGTCAGAATTGTTTGGTCTTTTGAAGTGCTTGTCTCTGATTTCTACAGCACACCCCCTCTGCGCTATGTGTAATTATTTCTTTGGAATATGATTTTTTTATTTTCTTCTTCTTATGCATATACGTTTTCTTACTCATAAAATGAATTGTGGTAACACCACTTCTTCCTTCCTGATTTATAAACATTTTTCACTTACCCGAAATGAAATGAGAATGAAACTCACCTAGGGTCCTTGCTGTGTTCACACAAGGCATAAAACTAGCAAGCCTGAAGATATTTCCACTGATATTACTGACGCAAGATCACCTGCGTGTTTTGTTTGGTGCGACATTACCTCAGTCTTTACCATAAGGTGTGTCGCTCTTGTCTTTTTTCAAATATAAAAAACAAACAAACAGAAAAAAACAGTGTTGTAATATGATAATAATAATAAGAATAGCGGGACAACTACAGCAACAACATGACATATTTGGTCTGGGAGGGTACCTCCAAAGAGGACACAGGAAGTTGTATAAGCCGCTAAACTCTGCATGTACCAGAGTTATAATCCAGGAGGCTCCTGCTGACATGCAGTTCAGTGTTTTTCCTCCTTGCAATTTATTTTTCAATCTTCTCTGTAAAACTAAGAGGAATCACTGGGACAAGATAGGGTTCTGTATGAATAAATACAGAGAAAATTGAACAACAGAAATACTTAACTATGAAGTTCAGGTTCACTGCACTGATCTTAAGGAGATACTACAATATCACTGCTAAAGATTCAAGTGCAGTAAGAATCCCTAATCACTGCTGAAGCTCATAACCAAAGGATTCTGGTTTTGTCCAAATTACTTTTCCCTCTGACATTTCGATATAGCTTTGACGGGGCAGTTCAGTTTTTTCAGAGGCATTTCTCACATGTAGAACTTAATTCAATGTATTAATGCAGCATTTTTACGAAAACTATCAAACGTTAAATCTAGCCCCATAAAAGGTGATCCATTAGCCTGTGTTTACAGCACACCATGAGCAGCTCACTCCTCTGCCTGTGTGGCAAAGTAATTCAAATGTTTTACTCCACCGGATGCATCATTTCGCAATTGTTTTTTATTGCAATAAAAAACAGTTGATCTTGGGCCAGTCTGGACAACAACACTTTTATTGCTCTACAAACCCACTGATCCCTGCTACTGCGTTAGCTTTTGAAGGCTAAAGTTGACCTAGTCTTGACTTTAGGACTGCCTTCCCTCTAATTCCTTTTTATTCCTTTAATAATGAAATTCATTTCATTGCTCACAGGAAAAAATGGAGATCTGAACAGCATTTCTGAGGTCTACAGCAAGTTTAGCTGAACCAGTTTTGAAATTTTTAGTTTCTCAGTTCTTCATTTCTGTTATTTCCTTATACTGTTCTTGTTTATTATCCGTCTAAGTCAGGGTAAGGGTTACCTGTACACTAACATGCACAGTGAGATGATCTATCTATTGTTTTAAGTATTTCCGAAATTTGTAAATAGTATTACCAAGTTATTTTCTGAGTTTATGGTGCATAGAAGCGTGTGGTTACTCACAGCACAGGACTTTGATGCAAGCAGCGTGCAGATTGTTCTCAGCTCGTATTAGTGACCTCATGCCGATGACTAAGAGGTTACCAAAGCAGGTAATGAAAGCCATGACCCAGACAGACACCCGCAGAACTATGTTAGCCAGAAGGTCCTCAAAAGATGAGATGCCATCTGTGTTGGGCTTACAGGACCTGACGTGAGGTGCATAAGAGCAGTACTGGAACTTCTTAAAGTATCTGATGGAGAAAGACAGATTTAGACAAACAGTGACACGTCGAGGAAGTATAAAGATAAAGAGACATCATGTTTGGTTATTCAGTGACACGTGTGAGGATTGTACATACATGTGGGACAGGTTCTTCATAGGCAGAAACATCTTAGTCTGAATATCTGGGATCTCTATTCCTTCCAGTGCCCTATAGAAAGCAGAGCATATTTCATCACAGCACAGGCTGCAGGAAACATTGTGTGTGTGTGATGTGTGTGTGTACTCACAGAGACTGAAGATGTGCCAGGTGGTTGAAGTGGCTGGGGTGAATGTGGAGAAGGGGATTGTGGGAGATATTTCTGCAACAAGAAACAGACGACAAACCCAGTAAAGCTTGTCAGCATGAAATGTAACACGTGGCTAAATGACAGTAAAATCCAGATGGTCTTTGGTTTTTTGTTAACTAGAAAACAAGCCGTAACTTCTAAAGTTCAGTCCTACTTCACAATGGATACAGAATGCATTATGTACTCATTCCACACAATTACAGCACAGAACTCAATGTACAAAAACTGTACATTTCATTTAATAGATGTGTCTATGCCTGTTACCAACCTCCAATATATAGAGCGAGCATGGACACTTTTCATTGACTTTGCTATAGGTTTTAGACTGTTTTTACTTCTTTTGCCCATTTAGCCAGTATCCCTGGCATAAAATGTAATTTAATGCAGCACTGCAGATAACATCATGTCAAAGGTGCAACAAAGAGTAACATAGCCACAAAAAGTGGGTCTAATAAAAAGCCAATCTATCTGATAAAATACAGTAAAAATGGGCCATTCTGAGTACGTCCTTACTGACACCTTTTCTTGATTCCAGTTAAATAACTGCTCTGTTATATTGTGTATTCTCCGCAACAAGACATTGCAGCATCTATCTCCGCAATATCCTGCTCAGTTATTTTGAAAGACTTCACATTTCAAACATTGTCATGTTTCTAAATCAGTTCCTATCTAATTTTGAAGTGGGAGCATTGGTCTGTGAGAGCATTTGTTTGTACTTCATTATTATGTAGCGCATGTATGGCAGTAGACAAGGGCTGTTATGCAGGATTTGTCTCCTTGTTTGGTTTGATTCTACGCTGGCATTTTTCAGTATGACCAGAGATGAAGGACAAGGACGACACAGCTTTCTTTTTACAAATAAGTTTTGAGCAAGTAGCCTTCTGCAAGACAATATGAATGTGAATATGTCAATATTGTTTTGAATGTGACTTCAGGGACATTCAAACCACAAATTTCTTAAGTGCCGTGGGCACTAAAAATCAGGCCAGCAGATGTTGAGCTATATTCACAATATGAAACAAACACCTGTGCCGTCAATACATCAATCTGTAATTTCTCAACTCATTTTGATAGTTTAGTGCTTTTGGGAAGAGAGAGAAACTGATGATTCCAAGCTGGCTGAAAATTCTGGGTTACTTAGAACCACATACAAATTATACAATATCACATCAAACGCTGGCTGCCCACACACACACACACACTGTCGGTGTAGGCTGATTCTGATCATTTTCTTTCTGGTCTCTCAGTTCAGTCTGGGATGTGGAAAATATTGCTACAATTGTCAGTGGATTCATGGATCATAAAAGCAACTGGCAACAAACCCGTCTCTTTCTTTTTCCATGAGTGCGTTTACCTGTGCTTGTGTGTGTGTGTGTGCGTGCGTGGAGGAGATCATCATCATCTCTGCTAGAACATCATATTCTGATGTGAATTTTACTGCATGTCCTCTGTGTGTGGGAATTTTAACACTGTCATGCTGTGTTAAATTTCAGCTGGTTGTAAAGTTCTGGCAAAGCTGCTTAATTCATGACAGGAGAGGGAGAGGTGGGTGGGGGTGGGGGGAGCAAAAGGTTGATGAATACATGGCTCCTGTCTTAAACTGTTGGACAATCGGTGTCAAACAGTGTAAAGCTGGGTTCAGCTGAAGTCATGTTAGAATAATAATAATAATAGAAGAAGATTTTACCTGTGTGAAACTTTAAAGTAGGCTGAAAACAACAACAGCACGGTCTTTAACTTTGGCCACCACCCGTTTGACCAGAAACCACAACTTTAATCCACCAATTTAGCCGCATGACACAGCTGAACACACCACATACTGAAAAACACTCTCTGTGAAGACAGTTCAAACTTTGTATGATAGTGATTTCAGACTCAGTTTAAAGCAGGTGAGTTTGCCTTATGACAGAACAACTCTATGTCTATGAAACAAGTCTCTTACATTTTTTTGTTGCTGAAAGTAATTTGTTTTCCAATGCCTCACGCCCACTACTAATGAATCTGTTTGGAGCTCATTATCTTTATAATAGCGTTATTCATGAGGCAGGTCTCTGTCTGGCAGTATTGCTGGTCCTGCTCATAAACAGCTGTGTGTTAATCTCTCCACTGAGAAGCTATGGCACAGAAAATGTTAGTATTTAGATACCTTTCACTTTAACAAGTGAAAGGTATGCATACGCATACCAAATGTCAGAGTCAGATATTTCGGGTGTGATTATGATCTCTAAAAGATCAAGAATGTCCTATAAATCTTTGTACTTTGCTGTACCCAGAGGACATGATGTTCAGGAGGTGCAGCAGAGAAGCCCTTGTGGACAAATACACCATTTCTTTTTTTTACTCAAAAGACATTTTGCCATGTCATAGCAGTAAAAGCACAAGTTTAAGTAAACATGGACATATTGTATTAAAAGAAACAGATACCATCATTTGCAGATAGGCATTTGCTTTCTCTTCACAAATATTCTGATACAGGTCTAATCTTTTTTGGCCCAGTGGCTCAAACAATAAAAAAAAGTAATTTATCAGTTTCTAGTAGTTGTGTATTTGAAAAAGTATTTTGGGAATCAGTATGTCACATGACCTGTGACCTAGACTGCGGCAACTATGTCAAAATTGCTGCACAGCCCGGTGATGTTCCTGGGAGCGTGGTATGTAATGACATTATTGATGGCTGCACTCCTCTCAGGTTTGACATTTCCTGAGTGCTGGAGAAGTGCATGCTGGCCTACAGGACACTGATGGAAGAGAATCATCATTATATTATCAGTTACACTTGAGCTCTTTCCTTCCTTTGACAAGTCAAAATGTCTGTGGTGAAGAGGGTCTGTTGAAATTCTATTAATGTGTTTTTAGCATACTAACTAATCAGGTGGAAGTTAAGTAGATTTTTTTTTATGATATTCGTCCCAGCGTGACACGACACTGAGAGTCAGTTCTCAGTGGCTTTTCAAATGTTGCTTGGTGAACCAAATTTTTGTTCTGCTTTGACACCACAGCAGTCACCTCTCTGACAGCAAGGCCATCACAAGTCTGCAACTTTTTCACTCTGTAAAATATTCCCCTTAACGTTCTGAGTTTCTTTCCAATGGGAGGCATTACAAGTAAGATAAAGTCATGTTCTCTGGATCCAACCTTAAACTTGTGGATCTGAGTGGTTCTTTTGTACTCCATTTCACCCTAATCCCCTCCTGTTATAATCCTCACATAATGAGGCACACCTCTCCTCAGGGCCAAACTATCAGTTACTCACAGTTTAAGTAGGGACTTGGAAAGGCTTTTAAAGGTGTTTTTTGGCAGCTCCCTGATCCTGTTGCTGGAAAGATTCCTAAACAGGATGAGAGATAAAGAGGGAAGGAGAACAGACAAAGGCAAAATAAAAAATGTGCCGATTCACTAATGTTCACAGTTTACTCATTCATTACCAAACCGGGGACAGTGCAAAGAACAGATAACAACACACTCTTTAATTCTCAAACCAGACATTTAATGCATACATAAAATTAACTAAAGTTCTCTTCCCCAACTCTCATTTCCTTTAAGGACTTGCAGAAGATCAAATTAATGGACACCATAACTCATCGTGAGCAGGGGGAAGATTATCCCTGCAATGCAAGTAAATATCCAGAACTAAGACTGACAAAGTAAATCTCACCAGAACAAAACTACGTTTTTGAACATCACCTCCACTGAATCTCTGTCCATTAGCTTCATTTTAACACAGCACTTTTATGTGAATTAATTTTTTTCATTATTTTATGTTCATTACATTTACTATATGCCATCATTTCAAATCTAAACCAGTTACTACATTTTATACAATTCAGTTATGTCTAACTTTTTTGTTGTTTATCATTCAGCTTGTTGTTCAGCATCTCTGAGCCCTGGCGTTACACACATTTTGGTACATTAAAACAAAAAACTTTTTTTCAGAGAACACACAGCTTCCTCATTACCATGTGGCTAATGTGGTTCCACCCAAGGATCGATATGCTCAACCTCAACTTAAACAGTGGTGAAATATAAGCTACATAGTTCACTAATCCAGAAACAATGTGGTTTCACTGACATTTTGGGAACTGATTCATCCTAACCACTAAGTAATGATGAACAGCAGATCCCATGGATTGATCAGTCTGTTTTATATGAAGGGCTGAAACCAGTGAATTATTGTGTCATGTTGTTATAATTAGATTTTTTAAATGAAATACGCAGAGCTGACAAAGATCTGCTGCTAGAGTATAAATCAACCGAATTTGAGCCAGGCTGAGAAAAAAGCCATTCCCAGTCAGCAAAAACAAACTCCTCCGCCACCAGAGCATTTATAGACCTTTATAAAGACATTTCAATCTTCACCAAAACCCGGGTGATTGACAAGACTGCCTCTTAATTTCAGCTGTCTTAAAGTGAATCGATCAGGTGAACAAAATGGGAAAAATATAAGCAACTTGGGTGATAACTCACAGTTCAGCCAGTTTCCACAGAGACTGGAAGGTGTTTTCGGGAATCCTTCGTATCCTGTTGTCCATCAGTAATCTGAACAGGACAGAGCTGCTGTCAGAAACTATGGAAAGTGCAACAAGCTCCACAGATTTTACACCCATTCTGAAGCAGAGAGGCGATCTGACCTTCCATCTATTTTATTATGATCACAAATTCGTGGTTAAGCTTGAAGATGGTGTGGATAAATGTCATGAAGGATCAGAAATGTCTCCAATAAAGAGACACTCAGCATTCATTTAGTTTTTTAAAAGAAAAACAGATGAGACACAACCATAGAGGCAGAATGGGGCAGTAATACACACAAACACAGTGTGTATTACTGCCCCAGGTCAGTGTATGTGTGTATGATTCATCTTCTTCTATATAATTTGTCACAGTGACGTTTACATCTGGTTTAAAAACCCATTTCTCTTCTACCAGTAATGAAAAATCCCGACAAAAAGTCAGCAGGGCTTTTAAATGAGGGCTGTAAACGTCTCTGAGAAAACTACAACTGATTCAGTCTCCCTAATGAGGACAACTGTGACTTACAAAGGCACTGAATTTCAAGCTACACCATTATGTGCTTCTTGAATTATTAAAAAAAAAAGCACTGGATGGCATCAAACTACAGGAAGCTTGAGATCCTTTTTCCTACAGAGAAATTACTATTTTGTTGTGCACCTTATCTATAGTGTGGTGAACGCCTACCTCACAAAGGTTTTGAAATATTAGTCTATCATTAACGCTGTCGAACAGCCTGGAAATCAAAGTGCACAGCTTGTATTTATATTTGGCTGTCAAGGTAAAACCTGGCAAGGCTGGGAATATGTCCTCTATATTGCAATGCCTGTCAGACATTAAGTATCTAAAAAAGTCCTTTTATTTGTTCCCCGTAGCATCGTGAGCAGCACAGGTCTCAGCTGGATACCTTGATGACTATAATTTGGGTGTAGTTTTTAGATTCTGACTTTTCCTTTGATGTTCACTGTGACAAAGTTGCGCAGTCATGTTGAGCCATAGTGTTGAAATCAGGTTTCTTTGTCATTTGAGGAGCGTGAAAATATCACAGGTATCACACTTGGAACAAACTTTGATTTCTGTAATTCCTCTTAATCTGGACCTTTTGGAGGAAATATCTCCAGTCTGCAGCTATAGTGCATTTGCAATTGCTGCTGCCAGTAAACCAATCCATGCTTCTGTCCTCTGTCTGCCTTCAAATGTGATGGTACTCCTGTCTAAAAGTACCTCTCAGCTTAACTCCCCCTGAGCCTCATCACTGCTTCAGCTTCTCTTGCAGGACCCTGCTGGTAAAAGGACCTTTGCTGTTTTTGCCTCTTAGCTCATCACCTCATCAGGCTTATATAGTAGGGTTTATTAATGTTAAAGCCACTAATTTTTCCCTATGTTTGTCTTGTGTTTTAATGTTTAATTATCCTATATATTATTTTATATTATTTTATCTGCACTTTTCATTTGGTTATGCTTAAGGGTTTTTAAGTATATACACACTAAACTCAGTCTTAATGTTATCTTGTCGCTGTATTTGTTTTATATGTTACTTATTTTATATGGCACATGTTCATGTACAACCATGTTTTACTGTTATCTGTTTTATACACCAGCATTCACTTTTGGGTGCTAATAGGAAGAGTTATAGTTGTTCACAAGCACATTAACACTTGCATTGGCTTACAACTACATTAGAGAATGCTATGAACCATTTTTGAAATGATTAAGTGCTGCCTATAAAGAGTAAATTTGGAGATTAAAATGTTACTCCCACGTCTACGTGAGGACCCAGTTGTGACTTTAATTAATTTTACCTGTTGAAATTAATTATTAATTGGTGCCAAAAAGTTTGTGGGTCTCTTCTGTGGCTGTAGTTTTTGGCCGTCATCACTTTTGGAGAAGATGCAGCTACTTGTGTCCATGTTTGACCCATTTCTTTGTAATGTGATGGAACAGGGAATATTGCTGAGCATTTCTCGCTGTTTATGTTCACTAATGAAATGGATAAAAGTAGGCACATGTGCCTTGTGTGTGTGTATGTGTGGATGTGAGAGAGACAGAGAAACTGTCTGGAAACTGGAGAAAACATAATTTTTAAGAATCCAGATGAAAATTTAAAATGAACTTTTCTAATTCCTTGTGAATTCAGAGTTCAGGTTTAACTGGTTTGTCTTGAACATTACTGATTCAGTTGGTAGTAATACACGGAATATTAATCTGCATGATAAAAAAAAAAGTCCATAATTTGGTCTTCTTATTTTAGTGTTAAATATGAAACAGAACTGGAATATCAAAACCAGACTGTGTTTATTCGCCACAGAGTCTTTGAGACTCCAGCAGAAGTTTCCCAGGGTTATTACACAACTTAATTGACCAAATTCTATTTACTTAAACTGAAAATTTAAGATCTGAATTAATGTGGTTCCAACTGTGTTTATACAGTAGAGTTCCATTGTCCAAAAGACGCAATGGTTTTAATTTTCAATCTTCAAGAGTCACAGTCTGTCAGAGATCTGACACATCCAGCTTTTCATCAAATTATCTGCATTTCAGTCACAACGTTGAAAAGCTGACTATACTACCAGATATACTTCCAGATGTTTAGAGGAATAAATAACATTAAATTACTGCAAACAGCAGACAGGTGAAAGAATGGTGTTGGATAAGGCTAAATGTGAAAGGAAAATTGACATAAAACACTTTCACACTCACTTGAGGAAGAAAATGTTTTTTTTCATAAAGACAATAACACAACTGCTGAGCAAATTATTAATGTAGTTGTAGTCTTCATTCCATCTAACAGAGAAGCGCCCAATTTGTAGTTTATCTTTTGGGCAACATTTCTTATGACTCCTGTAAACTCTTAAAAGTGACTGTATTTCAAATATTTTGATCTTAATTAAGTTTTAAAGTAGGACACTCACAGAACTTCAAGCTTGCTGCAGGTCTTCAAGATAGAGTAGTTGAGAGTTTGAATCTGGTTTCCCTCAAGATCCCTGAAAGCAGAAACATTGGGAACTGGGAACATAGCGTGTAACAAGGCAAGAATCAAATGTGTTGTTGACATGTAAATGTACAGTATCTATAGAGCTGTTCGAGTTCATTTGATTTTAATCGAAATGAATTTTTCTCTTAATAAGCTTATTCCAAATGAGCAGAAAAGTAGGAACAAAATACATCATTTGTCTGTTTGATTGTTTGGGTTGATAGAGAGAGAAAACATAACACAGTGAGGAGGCACAGTAGTGACTAGCTTTGGAATTTAAATAAGTGGAGTGGGTATCAGTGCGGACTGGGCAGCATGCTGCTAACAGAAAGACATACAAGCTACAGATAGCATGAGGTCATTGCAATGTCAGACTCATCTCGCAGGTGCTCTCCAGTGTACACTCAGACCAAAAATAGCTGGTCGAGCTGACTGACCACGGTGACATCAGCTGAGGACACCTCACCTCTCCTGGAGTCAGGAGAACCACTCATCTGAGCCTCATTTCGTCAACTACACGACCCCCTCCCGTCACCTCTATCTACCAGTCCTCATTTGCTTTTATGTATGCACACAAGCACAAACGCACACATCCGTCTGCCTGCTAAATTCTTTAGACATCTACTGAATCACACACATGCACTACACACCTGCACACACACAAGTACACTGTCAGAGCAGACTCACAGCCAGTCCAAGGCAGGCATGTGTTGACAGAAGCTCGGGTGAGGAAGCTGCTGCAGCGAGGTGTCCACCATGGATCTGATGACAGAAGGAAAACGTTTTAATGGAAAAGCAGGGATTAAATTTTACACAGCAGGGGTTCCCAGAGTTACAGAGCAGAGCTGGTGCACTGTAGCTCTCTCATTTCCAGCTTCAATACTCAGAAACAAAGGACCAATAAAAAAGTATAAATGACCAAAATTAAAAAGCTATTGTCTAACATATCTGTTCGACAACAGGAAATTAAATGTCAGCGTGCGCATCTTGTGTTGATGTTTAATTTTATTAACCTCAAACAATAACACTACAGATAAAAACAAATAAACAAACGTCATTCAACCATCGTCTTGTACAGACAGAGCAAAATAATCCAATGTTTGTAAGTGTAATTGCAACGGCAAAATTTTACGGATCTCAAGCATCCAAGTGTTTAACAATTACATTTGCATAATCAAACTAATCTCACTGAAAATCGCAAATGTTAATTGAATGAATTTTACTGCAAGAGATCTAGTGATCCGTTACAGTGAACATTTTGTCAGCTTTTGTTTCATGCTGACTGTCATCATGTCGGCACTCCTTGGCATGATGCAGTTTCCAAGCAGGGATTGTTCTGAACATTTTTTTTTTTTTCAGTTCATTTTTCCAGCTGTGTGACCTCAAAGGTTGCAGCCAATCAGCAAACCTTTTAACCTTTCAACGCAAAAAGTAAAAAACTGACCCGGTGCGCATCGTTATCCCAAACCTTTGATGTTGTAGTTTCTCTCAGCACACTAACAATGAAGAGTTTTAAAAAAATAATGTTTGCTCCAAGCTGCATGAAAGTAAAAGAATGGATTAAGCAGATAAATAGATGGATCAAACTGTTATGGATTATCTGTCCATCCAGAGATGTTTGCCTGAAAGGTGATAAATCAGTCTAAAAGCCTTTGCCTTGAAAAATGGTTCATAACAAAGTTAAGTATGTATGATTTAGCACTTCTAGCACTTTTCTAAACATAGTTACAAAGTGCCTTAACAAAGAAGATGAAATAGCAATATACAGTAAATCATAAAATCAGACAACAATAAGAAACAATAAACAAAATAATATTGTGAAAGTCAGTTAAAAGACAGATTTAAAAGGTGTGTTTTTAGCTGATATTCCAAAGAAAATACAGAACCAGACGTATGGATTGTGAACAGCAATTTATTCCACAGTTTAGCGGCCAAAACGGGGTAAAACAAGAAACCCCTCTGATATGGTTTTTCAACTAAATGGAGGACAGTGTCTCCAGAACACAGAAAAGATAAGTATAGTTAGCGATGACACTTGAGACAGATGTGGGAGGATAAGAAACAGAGACCAGGGACAAGAGACTCTCCTCTATCTATGTATCTACCTACGTGTGTCTCTCTTTGTAACCGAAAGAGAGACACACACTCACTTCTGTCTAACAGTCACCCCTGTGAGGTACAGACCGTCTCTGAAGAGGCAGACAGAGAGAGAACACATTTACAAGGCTTTTATCTTTCAGGCACAAATATTTAAATGACTTTTATTGAAATGGATACCTCTTGTGGACATAGCAGAGAAAAGCAAAGAGAGAGAGAGAGAGAGAGAGAGAGAGAGAGAGAGAGAGAGAGAGAGAGAGAGAGAGAGAGAGAGAGAATGAGTCAAGAGGAAAGATAAACTGTGGCCTTGAACAAAGACTGGAAGAATGAAAACAATGTCACAGTCTTGCTTGTGTACAAAGAAAAATATCGAGGGCTGATCTGAGTCAAGTCAGTGAGGCAGACACTGGATGAAGAGGATGAAAGTCGCCATGACAGCAGGATATAAATAAAAAATAAGAGGTAAAGACAGAGACAGAAGTGTGACATTGGTCTGTATATCTGTGAATTCCTCAGAAAAACAAAGAGGACAAAGGGCACTAAAAGCTACTGAAGTGCATTCTTTAATGTAAATGAAACTCTTCTTTCTCAGACTCACTGTCTGTTACTGTTATTTACCTGTTTAGTGTAATTTACCTTTCTCTGTAAAGCATTTTGATCAACACCTGTCATTTTTAAATGTGCTATATAAATAAATCTGACTTGACTTGACTGACTTGGCTTATGAAGTAAACAAAACTACACTGTGAGGAGCCACTTACACTGTGACCCAGTGTAAGTGGACTCCCACAACACTTGATCCCCATCATAACACAGAGACATGACTGAGCATACAAATTATTAACAGAGTACAATTAGGGAGACGTCTGACAAACTCTTGATCTCCTCTCAGAATTTGGAGGAAAAGAAAAATGAGAATTTAATTTCATTAATAAATGTTATACTATTTATGCAGTGCTGTCAGTTGACCTACAGTATATCTACTATTAGTACTCGCAGGTTGGTTATTCTCATACGTTATTCTCAATAGAGTAGGCGTTGGTTTTCTTCAAAGTGTAAATACACAAACAGTAGACACTTGCACAACTGAAATCTGAGTGATCCCTAATCTCAGAGAACTCGGAAAATCTTTGACATTAGACATCAGTTGCCACTAAAGAGAAATGTTGAAGAAAAGAAGAAGAAGAAAAAGTGATGCAACTCACAGGTACATGAGAGACTGGAGCCCGATGAACGTGTCCTGGGATAAGCTCCTCAGTGGGTTATGATCCAACATCCTGGCACAAACAAACAAATAAATAAATATGTTGATGTTAAGTTAAGATGAGAAGCTATGATTCACAGAGCATTATGGGCTATAACGGTGCCTTGAGGTGTGTCATATTAATTAATACAATGAAAGGTGCTTTTAAGTTGATTTTTTTGGACTTTAAACAAAACCCTGCCGTTTCCTGCTTCCAGTCTTTGCGTTAAGATGACCGTCTGCTGCCTCTAGGTTTGTATTTAGCACACAGATCCCCCCTCTAACTCTTGGGGAAAATTTTCTGAAAATGTCAGACTATTCCATTTCAGCAGTGCAGTCAATTTGAACAGCCTGTACTGGAATAAATCAGGTGAGTGAACCACTTTACTCCTCCTGAGTTAAACATGTCCTCCTTAAATACAGTTACATCATACATATCATAAATCAGTGACATTTTCCTCCACCAAAACTGGAACAGACCCAGAAATGCATTGTACATCTTGGTTTTTAACACACCGTAAACTGTTTTTGGCTACTCTCTGGTGATGAGCCTACTTCTTCTCTGCCCAGGTGCCAAATGTCACTAGATGGGCCTCACAAAAATCCTCCAGATTTGACTTCAGACATTTCTCTGCTATATACTGCACAGCTTGCTAGCTATGCTGTTTGGCAGGTGGTTGACATATTTGGGTTTTCCCTGAGGAGTCAACAGGGCCAGTTGTGGATTCGTTTGTAGAAAGACCTGATGAGCTGACTGCAGAAGACCGTGCCTGCTACAGGCCTAATAGACAAAGGCCACAGTACAAAACTCTGGACTAATAACAAGATAATTCACTTCTCTAAGCTCTTGACCTCATTAGATGAACAAAAAGTCCTTTTTGATTTATAGTACACTTGACTCAAATGTGATTTATCAGGGAAAATAACAGTCAAGCCACTCAGCGTTAATTTATAGCTCGTTATGGACACAAATAAATAGGTGCCTGCAAAATACTCATGTATAGTTACAACGTGTATTTATATCCCAAACTTTAAAAATAAAACCAGACAATGCAAAACAGAGTATGACTGTCCCATACAGACACTACCACAACTCAATCACACAGTGTCCTCTCATCTACATTCAGATAATACCACAGTAGAGAGTACAGAGTTTCTTGCACACATATACATGGATGTGTAGGTGTGTGTGTGTTTGGTGTTACTCACAGCCACTCTAACTGATGGAGATCCCTGAACACACCAGGACTGAGAGACAATATCAAGTTCTCACTGAGAAACCTGGTCCACGTAGTGCACAAAAAAACAAACAAAATTATATTTTATAATTATTTTTAAAAAAATATTTTAAGCAATAACAGTGAAAGAAAGCTAAAAGTCTCCAGTTTCAGCCTGTAACTTGGGAAGATTTGGTGGGTTTCTGTCACTGTAAACTGAGTATCTTTGGGATTTGGACTTTTTAGCTGAACAAAGAAAACAAAAGACATCTGAAAACATCATCTTGGATTCTGAGAAATTGTGATAATGAAAAATATGTTTAGTTGAAGCCTTGACACAGTTACAGACAACTACACCAAGGGTGTTCTCACTGGTTAACATCTGTAAAAATGTACTGTATAGCTTTCTTGGCATTTGGGGACAGAATTAGCTGACTGCAGTTAATCTGAACTCTTACAGTGAACTCCTATTGATCTTTTTTCCTTCCACTGTTATTTGTGCTGTCTCAGATGCAGAGGGCCAGTTTGGAGTGTTTTGTAAAAAGGAGCTGCTCTGTGAAGCACGGTCACACCATTAATTTAGAGTTCTGGGTTTTACTTTAGCTCTGTGAAGCTTGAGATCCATATCTTGTATAAAACATACTAAATTAGATTAAATAAAACTCATTAACTGGTCACCCGACATACATATAAGTGAAGGTGATCCATGTAACTGGCGCAGGAGTAATTAACATCACTGATGAAATAAGGGGGGAACTTACAGCCTCTTTAAATTGTGCAGGCCACTGAAGGCATGTGTGGATATGAACTGCAGGCTGTTATTTTGAAGAAACCTGGGGAAAGAGAGAAGAAAGATGGGGAAAAAAACTGGGGTTATTATTGGGGGAAATTATCGGCTTGCTCTGTCATTTGAAACCAGCTACCACTTTAGCTGCTGATATCTCTCTCATGAATATAAACAGCATTCACACACACACACACACACACACACACACACACAGACACACACACACACACACACACACACACACACACACACACACACACACACACACACGACTTGAACAGAATGTCAAAGTGATTAATACCCTGTTGTTAGAGTAATATCATAATTGTCATCCAGTGCACGATCACTTCTTCCCCTTTTTTAGACTACAATGACAGGATAACACACTAATCAGCATATTCTCCACATCAACACACAGAGGACAGTCATCTGCAGGGAACAATCAGATGCTCAGATGCAAATTATGACACTTAAATACATTAATAACGAGCCAGCACTTACCGACCTTTAATCTGTGGTTAAAGTTTGAGACTGTGCAACTTTCCGTGAACTTTTGAGACAGTGGTTGTGAATGTGTGTGCGCTCCCCATCAATTAGAAGCTATTATTATTCTAGAATCAGCACACAGACCAGCTTGATGAAAACTATTCAGCGTTCTCCTTTTGAGCCTCATAACTAAACAAATAAATGACACCAATTACACAATTTCTTGTCTTGTAGACCTATAATGTTTACTGCTCTATGTTGTTCTGATGAACAGCCAGCCTAGATGATGATGGTGCATCAAAAAATATTTAGTCAAGGCATTAATAATTACAAAGATGACAAATTAACTATATTTCATTTCAGAGTTTTCCCTCTTGATAACTTATTCAAGTGCCAAGATAAAATGGGTTTGTTTTGGGACTTGCAACAAATTTCACAAGCTCATGTCAAATTGTGAGAGCACTACAATATATTGGAAATTTAATTAAATTATGGTAAATGTCCTGGGAGCTTGACAATTACAACAAGAGGCATTTGGATTGTCTTGTGTCCCACTACGATCACCACGGCTCTCCATTAACAAGCAAAAATTTTATACCAGTGTGTTTGTCTTTGCATAGTGTATGTCTGGTTGCAGCAATTTATGGGAAATCAGTTTTCCTCTCATTACTATGCAAATCTATATAGAAAGTTGCTCCTGAAGTTAAGTGTCTTTTCAGTATTAATCAGCAGTGACAACAGAATACTTGTGAAAAGTTTGCTTTTCTTATCAGTTTGGTTCTTCGTTGGCACAAATCCCACTGTCTTACACACACCTACACTTGTACTGACAGTCTGTAGTCTTTGTGTTTTTCAGTTCTTCCTGTCATATTTGTATTTACACTATTATTGCTTTTAGTGTGTGAGTGATGAGGGACAACTTGCAACAACTGCGCCCGTTTGCTTCTTGCAGTTTTCCTTGTGTTTAGTATTTGTCATGGTGATTTATGATGCTTTTCCCACTGTGTTTTTTTGGGTCAACATGATGCAGAAGTAAAAAAAAAAAAAATCTCAGAGGTGCCAAACATGATTAAATTGCATTCAGACAGAGGTACTGTGGCTTTTATACAACAGTCAATCACAATGTACATGTAAATTTATGAAATACAACTATTAAGTGATTACAGTGTTTGATTGGTGTAGTAGTAGTAAACGAAACTTGGAGTCAGAAAGAACAGTAACTGTCCTTCAGGTTGCTTCACACCATCAGTTAACCATAATACATTACTGATAAGAGGGTTTGAATGTGACTTTTACATTTATTCAGACTACAGTCTGTCTCATGAAAAATAATCAGTGTAACATAATATTATTTAATGAGTGAAATCATACCAGTTTGTCTGATTCAGTCAGCAGAGAATTATACAAGACAAACACAAATGCACACAATTTTTCAAAAGAGACAAATGTCTGACTGGAAGAAAGATTTACTGCGTCAAAATGAAATAAGGTCTTGCACAAAGTCAGTTCTACATAACTCAACTTCCTTATAATTGAAAAGAGAGAGCTGATAAAACAATTTTATTTGCAAAACAAATGAACGTATATTTCAAAAAAAGATAACAATAAAGCTACATTATGTTAATGTGGCAGCACATTAAACATTTTAATGTGCTGCCACATTGGTTTCCATTTCTATTTTTCCCAACTTGAAAATCAAAACGAGTTTTACAGTTTAATGGTAATTTACTGTGCATCTTTAGAACACGCCATTGTTCATCCTCCAGCAAGGTAATGATCTAAAACATTACAAAAACTAGACAGTGGGTTTATATGATGGAGAGACCAGCACAATCACCAGACTTAAACCCCTGACAATTCCTTCTTTTTTTTTATTTTTAAAATCTCCAATTGTGTAATTTATTCTATGAGGGTACGCTGAAAAAAGGTGCTCTAAAACTTTTGACTAGTAGTGTATATTGTGTGGATGTGCAAAGCAGTACAAGCACAAAAACTACTCACAGTCTCTGTAGGGCGGAGTATTCTGAGAAAACAAAATCAGACAACACTTGGATCTCATTGCTCCTCAGCGACCTGTAACAGAAATCCGTGAAATGCACAAATTAGAAAAACATAACATATTTTGCATGAGCAGACACCTGGAGTCCTGATACACTCAGATAGAGAAAGAGACAGAAGGGAGAAGAAAGGAGGTCTGAAGCATCATGTGCAATAAAGAGTCACACAAAACTCTTAACTACTGCTGTTTTATTCAGAAATGGCTTTTAAAAATTTCCGCACATCCGCACAATAATAGAAGCATCACCTGTCAAAGTTAAGACGTATAAAGTCCACTTTCCTGGAATCTGGAAAGGTTACTATAAGGACATGAACGTATCACCAGCATTGCAAAAACTCCTCTGCACACTACCTTCCCTCAAACAGACACAAGGCTAGCAAAAATCCTTCGAAAAGGGAGGTAAGTAACTCCACAGCTGTTTGCACCATTAGTGGCAAAAAGAAAAAAACATCACACCCATGAATGCATTATACACATATCCACACAGAAAACCCATGAAACCCCTGATGGACAAACACAAAGGTAATAAAATCTGAAACCATCTTGAATTTGGCACAGTAGAGATAAAGAGGATGACAAATATCCAGGAAATAGCCAGCAAGGACAACAAAGAGAGCAGCAATATTCTTTATATTCAACAATGGGCTTTTATATCCAGGCTTTTGTAAAAGTGAATGGATTAACACCTGCTCTTCAACAAGATTCTAACAAGCCTGTACCTATACAAAGGATTTCGGTACAGACCGGGATCGCATATGTTCATTCTGATTTTGATTTAAACAGCACTGTCTCAGATGAAACATTGCAAAGGGAGTTGCAAAAGATAAAACCAAACAAACAGAAAAAACAGGGACAGTAGACCATTAAAACCAACCAGACTAACACGGCCAGCAAAAGCTAAATCAAAGCCTTTTGCATACAACAACTGCTTGATGGTGAAACCAGACTTTCCTTTAAACAAATTAAAATCTTTGGAATAATCCAGTGCAAAAAAAAAAAAAAAGCAGAGAAGGTAAAACGAGGATGATGACATTTTCTGCTTCAACTGTAAATGGGAAAAAAAAAAGAAATGTTTTGAATGGGAGCGAAGCAGACATTCAGAGGTATAATGTGAATGATTTACAATCTCCCAAGATCACTGTCATCATCTCATCATCTATTCTGAGACAGGAAAATCATATTTTCACTGCCTTTCTATCTTCATCTCAAAGTTCAGATTTGAACTGCTGATTATTTTCACTTTTCAGGCAGCAGGTTTTATTGTTAACCTGACAATTTCGCAACAGTTTGTCCAAATCAGACTTGCACTGCACAGACTTAAGATTTATACTGTTCACTCTTGATTGTGTTTAAACTAAAACGTAACAGTGGCTTTCACTGTGTGGAAGGTGCTCACTGACTTCACTGAGCAGCTGAAAATGGAGCCCTGCTCAATACCAAGTTCCAAAGAAGGCATAATTAGGAGACATTAAGCACAGAGAGGTATGTGCTTGTGATGTGTTTCCATTAAAAAAAAACAAAAAAACAAAACACTATCAGACGGTCAAAGAGACTGCGTAGCTGAAGGTCAGATTGAGTTGAAGCAAATGGCGCAATGGACATTTTCCACAGCCATAAAAAGGTGACATACTATTGCTAGAATTTATTTAGGTTGTATGCCTCCACCAACCAGTAAAATCCAGGGCTGTTGAGACTCATAATATGTGTAGACTTCAAGTGAAGACTTGACAGATGACAATTACCCTGACCTCTGATCTTTGATCACCAAATTCTAATCAGTTCATTCCCGTCTCATGGTGTTCCTGAGATATCACATTCTCGAGAATGAGACAGATGGACAACCTGAAAACACAGTGCCTCGGACCACAGCTATTACTGGTGTGAAGGAATAAAAACAAGAGGAACTTTATAGAGGCCACCGTCACATAGTTAGTTAGGATATTAAGGTTAGAAAAAGCCTGAACTTGTCAATTACTAATACAGATCTTTATGTATTATTCAGGAAGCTTGAGGGAGATATAATATTAAGGCCTCTGAACCAGACAAGTCTAAACATGTCTCAGCTGAAATGAAAATTGAAAAAAAAACCAGTTGACCTTACTTAAAGTTGGGGGACTTATTAGACATGACTCTAAAAAGAGACAAGTCAAAAATCGATGCAGTAAGGGCCACGATATCCTGACTTTTAGCCCCTAGTGAGCGGAGAATCACACCTCTCAGGCTTTTGTGAGAAAATTGGTCCTCTCCAAACCCGAGCTAAGATAATCCTGATGATTTCTTGGTTGCTGTCAGATTTGACAAAGCCTCTCCAAAGCCTCAAGAGTACTTAACTGATTTTGATGTGCAGAATCTGTGGATTTTTGTCCTAATAGTTCTCTTGAAAAACTCCAGATTTTCAGTTGACCTGCATGTGCATGTGTCTGTCCATGTGAGTGTCTTAGCTCATAGGTTACCTTTTCAGGTTGTGAGTGAGGTTAGGGCCTTACTGTGAATGCCGACAAGAAAAAGCAAAAGGAGAGAATGGATAAACCCCTCAGCATGTGAGGGGTAAAATTTACAAAGCGCTTCACAACAACTAAGAACAAAGACATTTCAGCTAAATTGCATTATTCACCAACTAAGAGAAGGAAGAATGACAGAAAAAAGGATTTTTATGGCAGTGACATTGAAAATCTAAGACAGCAAGTCATTTGCATTTTTAAAGAAACCAAAAATAAAGAAAAATAAGAATAAAAACTACAACAAATTAAGGTTTTTAAAAAAGGTAGCATGAAATACATACTGTGGCTACCTTTGTAAGTAAGAAATTTCTGCTTTTGATTTTTAACTAAATTGATTGACGGCATTTAAACTCAAATATACAACAAAATGAAGTGCACAAAAAGCCGAGGGTCTCATCTTGCTGTTTAGGGAGTTGCAAGGTGTGGGTGCAGCAAAGGCCAAGTCCCTTTTTATGTGTGTAGACTTTGGAAAATGATGTGGTTCCAATAGTCTCTCAAACTGTGCTCTGGCCTGTAGTGGATTTGGAGTCAAATTTTAATCTAAAATCGAAATCTAAGTCAGGCCTGACAGTTCCTTGTAAATCATCTGAAAAACCATGGGATTGATTTTAAAATTAAAAAAAAAAAGCAGCCACAGCAGAGAAAATAGAACAAGAGCCAGGTGATGAGTCCAGTCCTATATTTACTGGACCCTCAGCACTGATTTCTAGCTGAAGTGAGAACAGATAAAGATGCTGAATTTTTTTTTTACAAGATAAAACCATGACAGTGTGTCCAGATGTTCCTGCGTCATTGAACATAGACAGCGAGGAGTTAAAGTGGGTCAGAACAATCCAGGATGACGTTCTAGCACCTTCGATTGATAAGTAAATAAACCTGACTGGCAGTTTAATAGGTAATAGATAATAATGGGGGCCGGTGGACGGTCAAAAAATCCATTACATTTTTACTGCCACGTCTTTCTGAAATTTCTTACTGAGGTCAAAGATGTGTTGAGAATAATGTGAATGACCTCTGGCAGAAAGATCCTAGTGTCAGCTTGTGATTGTTTAAGTCACTATCAGCTTGTTGTGGTCGGCTCCAGGCCATGAAACAAAGTCTGCCGAGTTTGTTAGAGTGCTTTGAAAGTACAGGCTGATAAATCACCACAGAGAGAACAGGAGGCTGCAAGCAGAAAGTAAAGATTAAAAGAGGATGTGAGAGAAAGGGCTACAGTCAAAGGTCATTTTATGGATGACCACTCCACCACTGCGGTCTGTAATCATTCAAGCGAATCAGGCTGGCTTCAGTAAATGAGGCATAATGATCAGGATATAAGGGATTTTCAGCCAATTTGGGGAAATTAATGAACCTGCAATTAACAAAATCGTTCAAAAATAAACAGCTTGTTTTAGAGAGCTAATATTGAGAAGCTGAGCAGGTAAATTGAGTAATTTTATTGGTTCTCAGGCAACAGAGCGATCAATAGCGTGAGGCTTCTTCCTAAGAGACTGAACTGAAAAGGAATGGATGATTTAATTAAGAAATTAGGCCTCAAACGAGAAGGAATTTTCCGATGCAGTGAAGCTGAGACAGTGGTGAGTGCAAGGACACTAAAATTACCCATCCATCTCTATAAGACTCTACAAGAAGGTATAGATAATGAACAGATGGATGGAAACAAAACAGGAAATTGTACCTATCTTTTTTTTTTTGGTCTGTTTCACTTGGTGCTCAGTGTCAGTGGTTATATCATTTAAATGTGGATTCTGCTGACAATTAATGTATAGAACTTTGCACAGAATGCATCACATAACAAGACACAGTAAAATAGATTACTGTTTGAATACTGGATCCAAATTATTAATAGTGTGGAAACCAAAATAAATAAACCTGTTAGCTTTCCTGCTGAAACCTTAGCAAACAGACAAAAGAAAATAAAATTTTAGAAATGCAATTCTGGTATATTTAACTTTTTAAATTTTTTTAAAGAGAATCACATTGGTTCCATGCTATTGTGATATTTTCAAAGTTAACAATTCAGTTACAAAAATACATTTAACCAATTAGATATTTTTTGAGTGTTTTGTATGAAGACTAGAGGGAGAGGAGAATAGCCTGCCCGGCTGTCTCCAAAGCTAAAAAAAAACACCTGTAACACAACAAATCTCTTTTGTTTATTCCATACAAAAACACCAAAGTCCAAAGCCAAACTCTTCATCAGAAAGACCAAAAAACAAGAGAATATTTTTAGCCTTCTGGCTTTGTGGACTGCTCTGCTGATGCTGGGTCCTGGTCTAGTCTCTGAGGATTCCCATGCTAGTAAAGTGGGCTCAAAGGGAGGGTTTCCATGGAGACAGTAATAAGTGTGACCCCCCTGGTCTCTGGCTTTGCTCTTTGTGACTGATTCAGCAGGTGGACCCCACACATAAAAATCTGACTCACAGAGTATTGCAGCTGCAGAGACACTGACCAGCACTAACAGATAACTTCACTAACATGCCGCAGAAATCACAAACAAGACCATGAATGTTAAATCTGGCCCTGATAAGAACGTAATAAAGAAAGGTCAAAAATCTGGAGGATGAATGAAAAAGCTGAGAGTTAAAAAAAAAAAAAAAAAAGGACAAAGGAAATTTAAACATCTCAGTGTTTTTTCTTTCTTTTGAGAACAGTCACAGTAATTGGATTTTGGTGATCTTTTTTCCAGGTCATTCCTCTCCACAGAAAGACCCCTTTGTCAGAAATCCTGTTGTTAATGAGTCAGTAAAAACATTCATTCACTACAGATAATTAAGCAATTACTTTTATCATTTTGGTGATTTGTACTGATGCGTGTTAGAATCCTTCAGATGTCTAATAGGATCAAATGTTTTTCTGTTATCAGTTCCTCTGACGCTAACCGCATCTTCCAGAATGGAAAGAGCTGTCTGTTCTAACCTTAAAGGTGAAGTCAAGAGTGGACCTAAAATAGCTTCTTGAGGAAACAAAGACTTCTCACATTCAAACTGGTAGTTGAAAAAGATAGAAGTGCAAAGACACACAAAGACACACAGAGAGTGATTACAGTCAGAGGACACTCACAGCCAGGTAACATTTGGAGAGAGAGGAGGAACATCCTGCAGGTTGACCTCCACACACTCCACATCTGTCTTTATGCAGTCACAACTCTCTGGATACTCCTGCAAAACTATACACACACACACACACACAATGAAAATTATGTATTCCAGATCAGTACTAGGCTAATACTGACCATATCAGTCCACATTAAATATGGCTTGTTAATCAGTGTCATTTTAAAAAATTTTTAAATTTTTAAATTTTCATTAAGTCACAGAAGGGCACTGACTCAGACAAACTCCTGGTGTCATGTTACTTTACATAAAAATAGTCCCAGTCAGTTCTGTGCAGTGTGGTAAACAGCTTTTTTTAATTTGGGAAAAGGAAATGTGCAGCATAGTGTACAGATCTTGTGTTGAGGTACCAGAATCTGTATTGGAAGAGAAGCAGTGAATCCTTCATTAAAATTAATGTGGATTCATTTTTGGTCAATCAGCTTTTGATAAATCGAGTAATTGTTTCAGCTCTCTGACAATCATAGACTGCCGTCTTTGCTGGATGACACCCAAAGCTGACATGATGTTATTATCTCTCATCACCTCCTCTGTGCTTTGACAGGAGCTCGTTATTTTGCGCAGTAAATCATGTTGTAACAGATACAAAAGATGGGCAGGGGTGGAAAATGTGAATGAAAAAAAAGTCTTATCTTTTGTTGTTGCAACACAATCCTGTTTCCTAGAAATTACATTTACATGTATACCACTAAACTGCAACGGCAACACATCTTACAGTACAATGTCCACATGTAGTGGCTACAGCACTATTAAAGTGTTTTAGGGTTATGTTGACTTGGAAAGCTTAGGGTAAGACCATGGTCTAGTTTTAATACAGAGAAAAATTAATACAGAAAATGTGTCTCCTTAACCAAAGTGCTTTTCTTTGCCTATACCCAAACACAGACAGGACTCAGGATGTAAAGCCCAGTCTGTGGTGAGACTGAGGTGCACTTTGTACGTGCACCATCCACCCCAACCTCCTCCTAGCACTGCGGTGCTACATCCATGCAAAACGTATGTTAGTTCTGAATGTAATCCAACCAGAGATAACATTTTCCTACAAAACATGTTGCAGTTTAGTTGTACATGAATGCAATAAACTTTCGCTTACAACACTCATTCAGGAAGTACTGGTCCACAGGTCTGGTGTTCTGTAGTGTTCGACCAAATAAGTCCGCCCATCCGATGTTGTCCCCTGAAAATTCCAACAAGGAACAAGAGTTATGTGTACAGCATAGATAAAATCCAGTAAAGGCCGGTGCTGGCTGGTGTCGATGGAAAAACAATTGACTGAGGGAATGCTGTGAGCCCAGTACAGGACAAGATAATCTTGATAAATTATCCTCACCAGTATAGAGAGATTCTCCAATCACTGCAGCATTGGAAGATACATATTTACACCATGAATGACTTTCCCTAGATTTTGGAGTGGGACGCTCAGAAGCTGACTTTTAATTCACAGTGAAGTGTGCTGCACAGGAGCCTACAGTTATGAGAGGCTGAGAACACTGTTTGGACGTGATTTCCTGACATTTTAACACAGTTATTTTGGGAACAGATTCAACAACAATTCAACTACACTTAAAAAGTTTTGACATGCGCCAACAATTCAGAGATGTAATGAAATGTACATGAAATGTAATAATCTAACTGTCATGTTACTAAGATTAATTCTATAAAAACATAAATTGGCTCCAGTTTGTTTACTGCAAAACTTCATCAACACACACATCTTATACTTACAAAGGTTTGTCTGAGCGACTGTCACACATAATTACACCACAGTTAGGTCAGACCTTGCATCATGCTTTGCTTTAAGCACTCCTGCCATTGCTTCAAGTATCACACCATTATTTACATTTTATGCTTTTAACCTAGCAACCAATCAGTGACAATGAAGTGGTCGACACACTCTCGTCTCTAATAGTAATTATAATGACTGTCTTGGACAAACTGGCATTAAATATTTATTTGCAGCCTCTGATCAGCCGTAGATGTTGTTTATTGAAAGACAAATTTTTTATAAGCACCATAAGGCGGAGCCAATCGCAGCTGTCAAACATTCTGTCAAACATGTCTCTGAAAGGGAGCCAGCCCATTCAGCGTGCACACCAACCTCAGCTTACAGCCGTCTACCATTCAAAGCCTCCCTGATGCTGCACTGGAGGCTGTAAGTGAACACAGTTAAGAAACAGCTTTGAAGAGTCACTGGTGATGAGGAGCAGAAGTGATAGAGGGGTATTTTTCTTTGCTTGAGAGACTTTGCTTTGTGGCACATTTTTTTTTCTGTCATCTCCAGAAAATAAATTCTATAAACATTGTTTTTGTGTGTGTGTGTGTCTGTGTGTGTGTGAAATAGTTGCCTTACGTTACAGCTACTCAAATCAGTGTCGAGTGAAATTGCCAGTTAATGTTTGAATGCACATGGTGAAATGTGGTATTTAGGCTCTACTAAAGATCACCATATCACTCTGTGCTATCATCTATCAACTTTAACATACACTGGTTGGCCCCACTGGGAGTTCACACAGCTGTCATCACTTTTCACCGGCTTCACTTTGTGTTGTTGTTGTCACAGCGGCTAATCCGCACCCTGACAAAGACTCTTCCAGTTAGTCAACCAGTGTTGCAGAGTTGTTTTTCACATCCTCCGATTTTTGAGCACCTAGTCGACTTATAGTAGAAACAGCAGATTGAAAACAACGGGACACTAAAGACCATCCTATACCATCTGATACTGCCACAAGTGTGCTAATTTGCTCATTGGACAGTGTTATGCTACGACACTCCTTTTTATATGTGTATTACTGTTTAAACAAGTCTTACACCCTGTCTAGACAAGAGGAGAAGCGTGAGCGGCACATTAGCAGTGCAGCAGCAGATTCAGTCCTCCATCTGTGTCTACACATGATGCTTCAGGCACAGTGTTTTGGCAGAGCTCACAGCCCAACACTCAATCAGCTGAAACACTTTCTGTGTAGACACGCAGCTAGACTTTCTTTGAACCTGTTACCGATTAACCAATTTACATATTGCTCGTCCTCCATTTTTCATTCTTTCTCACAGTGTTGTTCACTCAAAAAAAACAATCTGCAGTGCATGACAGCAGCTGGAAGACTGAGCACAACAAACCACATACATAAGTCAAAATTCTGGGTCTGAACCTATGGCTCAAATATTAGACCTCCTATATCTCTATATAGGTATTCAGCAGGTGTAGCAGCTCTGCAGTTCTACAGATGAGAGCGAAGATCACCAATCTGTGACAAGTAATTAAAGTAATGGAAAGCTAAAGACGGGCGCCTGGGCTATTTTATTATCAGTATTATTACCAGTACTTCAAGTCCACTGTCCGTAACACACTAATACCTTTGAGTTCACGGTTTGCAGCTGACTGCTGCAGAGCAGAGTCTCCATCAAGGTCAGGTGCTCATTTTCACTCGAATGATGAACAGTGCGCCCTCATTTCTTCTTTTGTATAACCTAAATGAGCCTGACAGCAGTTGTGTCAGCTGTGTAGGATATAGCCAGCTGACAAACTTCATCTTACATCAGTAAGACAGTTCTGGCAAGTAAATAAACAATGGCCCCTGGCCTCATTTTCTCCCTTGTCAGTATAGCAATGACAGCTGCTACACAACACATACTTGGAGTTTACAGTCATGTTTACAACCTTCAAGCTGTATGCAGCACTCTGATCGAGATGGTCAGCAACGTCAAGCTTCACCTTCAAAAACAATGAAGGAAACCAGACAGCTGTGAAGAGGATGCATTGCTTCCTGTGGGAGGGATGGTGCCCATTGTTAGGTAAGCTTTTTTTTTCTCAAATCCTCGTTATTATGGCAGCGCTGCACAGCATGGCAGTGAGGGCAGGCTGCCCGATGAGGAGGATGGGAGAAGTAATACAGCACAGAATAGGTTTCTGGTTATTGGCATGAAGGCACATCCATAAACAGACTGAGACTAATTTGTGCTCCTTCTTGATCTAGCAGATATAAAAAAATACGCCTTTAGCCTGCAGAAAACACAAATGTTTTTTTTCAAAACGTGTATTATAAATTATATAAATGTGTATTATAAAAATGTTTTTGGCTGTTGAACACTATCAGACAAAGACGACATTGTTGAGTTATTTAAATTAGAGATATACATTTAGTGATCCTCAGTGTAAACATCCAACAGATAATGAGAAACGGAACAGTTCTCTGAAAGTGAGCACCACAACAGACAAGTTGTCTATTTGAAATATTCCACCTTGCTCTTTATCTGAAGCTGCTCCGGCTGTCAGTGTTGGTACTCTGCGCTCATGTCCAGCTTTCTCTTCTCCAATTCAGTTTGCTCACAGTTGTAAAGATTACAGATTGTGCTGAGGAGGTTTTTCCAATTGCTCATACTCTAGTTGGCCAAGGATCCTGAGAGGTTACAGGAAAGCAAGGACCCAGTGGGTCTGGAGGCCTTGATCTGGTGTCTTTGCTAAAATAAAATAACTGTTTGCTCTTAATAAGTTAACAGTTTGAGCATGAGTTATTAAATATCACTTAACTTTTAAAACATGGTCGTATCAAAACGACTCTCAGTGCTCTGGATTAAATTATTTAATTACATCTTTCATCAAACAACATCAAACCAAACAGCCTTTAAAATTCAAAATGAATAAAACTGGTGTTTTGTGATAGGTTGCGGTTCCTTTCCAAAACTCAGTACGATGTGAACTAACTGGCATTTCTGATTAATACCAAGCCAAAGTGAAAATCTGAAACCTTTTCCTTCCCTCCTCTGCTAAATCTCCCATGACACAAAGACTGCTGTGAGCACCTACTGGCTGTATCAACAGTGCATGCTGATGTCTATGATTAAGCAACAAGCATGTCATCCTCAATTCTTAATCTTGTTTAACATTTAAGTTGTCATGGCTCAGAAGCCAGATTCACATAAATAAGTACTGACTCCCTCACTGCTGCATCATGACATTAGCTGTTGTCCACACTTGGACCAGAATGACTGCAGTGGTGTGTTTTTATTATAAGCTGTCAGAGTGGTATAAGTCTATGAGCTTTCCCAGAAGGGTGGTTGATCTTACTGGCTGAAAGCTGTTGACAGTAAAAGTCTCACTGATCCGCTGATGAGCAGCTTGTTCCTCTGCGAATGGATGGAAGTACGGCGACTGTAAAATATCTCCAGCAAGTTTGAAAGGTGTTCTTTACTCATGGCTGTAAATAAGCTTGAGTTTATGGCTCTGACTTTGACCAGGTTAAGTTCACAACTACAGCTAAAACTTTATGCGGTCTGGGTTTCAATAGCAGCCATAACATCTACAAGCTAAATCACGTACAAACCTACTGCTTTTACTTTTTGAGCTACTGCCCAGTTTCTCACCAGGTCATGATTGTGCACTGTTGTTAGTCCAGTGTATTAGAAAGTTATCCACAATCCTTTTTATATGCTCTAAAGAAATTTGAAAATGTATTTATTAAATTTAATTTGAGAAAACTTTAAATAATTACTTGATTTCACCTCTTTACACACAGGACCTGATCAGCTCTCTTTGCTTTTTCACTTCCTGTTGATCACCTTGGCACAGAGGCCACAATGTGGTCGCGTTGCGATTCTGCTTGTAGGAAAAACTTTGAGACGATATTCGCGCTGACAATTATATTTTTAACTTTCACCCTTTGTCTGTCAGTGTTAAATGAGGAGTCCTACTTTTGTTGTCTAATTGTCTTCATGATCTTGACTGCTGGATGATGTTTTTTTGGTTTTTCTTTTGGCTAATGTCTGCTTTGAACAACCAGTGAGAGCTGGCACTGGACTGTTTTTGTGCCAAAGGGAGGAAATGTATTGAGCTCTTGAAAAACAATAAATATTACTGGGTGAAATTATCCGGTAAAAACTGAAATCTGTCTATTACTTCAATATTTCTCCGTCACCCTGAACGTTCTCTGAGGCGTGCTTGTTTGTTTACCACCATTATTCAAGTTTATACACACACTCACCACAGCGCCGCTCGTCAGCTCCGTTGGGACAGTCTTTGTGTCCATTGCACTGCAAAGCCTGGGGAAGGCACTCACTCATGTTCCCACATGGAAACTGGCCAAGCGGGCATCTAGCCTGTTCTTCCACCCTGCTGCTGGCCACCAGTGCTGAAGAAGAGATGGAGGATTAAAGAGTGAGATTACATTATTACAATTAGCATCAAATTTCAGAGGTGGCAAGTTTTTTCCTGTTAAAATATGAGAGAGTACTGACATCTTAGTTTTGTCACTATTAACTGGCAGAATATTTCAGACCATCCATCCTGTGACTGTCACAGAGCTTCTCTAATTGTTGGCAACTATTGTATTATAATGGAAATGTAGAGTAGGAAGGCATCAGCACATGAATGAAAGCTTTTCTGGAATAATTTGTTTGCAAGTGGCATATGCATGAAGCAAACAATTTCTCCATGGGAAAAAAACAACCAGCTTTTCCACAGTGGCTTTCTTCATTCACATTACACATTTGTGCACTAAAAACGTGCCCTTATGTTTGCTTACCTGGAAAAATTCACTGCACATATTTTTGAATCAATCTAGTCTGTCTTTTCATCTCAGGTCTGCACTGCAATACTGTGTGTAATCTAGTGGTTCATCTTGTTAAGTGTCTGACAACAAAACATAAAAAACATACTAAGGTAAACACTAACAAGAATTTTCATGTAGCCACTTCAGTTTCAGGGTTCTTGGTTCCCTTCACACTGGCATTGCTCACCGGGACATTTGAAGTGAGTGAAGCCATCGTTAACGTTATTAGTAGCACCTGTGCTTTTTCCTACTATGACAAGTCACAATGTCTGCTGTGAAATGTTCTATGAGAATGGACCTAGCATGGACCTAGCCTGTGGCACTCCATAGCTGCCTCTACTGGAAAGAGAGAATCCATTAAAGCTGTCAAAGTTTGACTAAAATGACTTCTTCAAAACATAAAAAACATCTGGATCTGGATTTATCTAACAGCACTATAAATAAAATGTATTATTATTATTATCAGTATTAGTTTACCCTCTTTACATTTACCTCACAGATATTAGTGTGTGCAACCAAATTAACCTGTATCCCATATTTTGATCGTGGATGGATTATTGAGGGGGCCGACGAGGCACAGACTCAGGGGCCCAAGAGATCAGAACAACCAAAAACAGACAATGTCTCTTTCAGCCTGGGGATCATAGGAGACGTGGGGGGCCTGCTGTCCGTCTATGCCCTGGGGCCAATTTCTTTATAATCTGTCCAGCATTTTGATACACACAACTTGTAAAGCAGGGTGGCCGAACAGAGAATACATTTATCTCATGGTCCTTTGGTTTTTATAAGATTTCACACAAACCTTTAAGACTAATCATTTTCTCACAGCTTCACAGTTTATGTCCAAAACACTAGTCAGCCATGAGAGTCTTTAACTGCCACGGCCTGTAAAACAAGCCAGAAACAAATCCCTCATTATTGACTGCCAGCTAACACAAAGGCACTACTCACATCTGCAATGGACACATGTAGCATAACTCCCCTCTTACAGCCTTTTGATTGGCACCTCATAAAAACACACATAAAAACTTTCTTTTACTTCCTTTTTATTTTATTTTACCAGGAATCAGTGAAGAACACGGTGTGCTCAGTGACTGGGCTTTTTTTAAACAATGTCACAAAAAATTTTAAGGAAAAAAAAAAGTTTTAGCTGCAAAAATGTCATGTTTCTCATCCTGTGTGTGGAGCTGGTATGTGTGCATGGAATTTGTATGTGTAAACTTGCGCCACAAGGCCCAAACAAACTGCAACATACCAGTGCACAGCAGACTGTCACAATCAAGACCAACACACACACACACAGTCAGGTAACCATGACAAAAGACAAAATTCATAACAACAAACAAAAGGCATACATGTTTCAGCTGCTGTGAAATCTAGGTGCTAACACCAGCTCCCTCATTCTTATACAGGGCTGAAATGTATGTATCCAGGAAAATCGAACAAAACATTATCATAGTGCAAAACTCCATACAGACTGAATGTTTCTCCATTGCAGCGACTCCTAATTTCCAAAACAAAATAGCTTCCTAGTTAGGAGAAGGAACAGTCCAGGTTGAATCCTATTAAATCTTTTAAGAAACTTGAACACTAAAAAATTGATGCCATGCTATAGCAGAAAATATGACATGAAGGCACTGAGAGCACAATGTAATGTGTAAGTGTTTGGACAGCGACACATTTTTGTTTTGGTTCTGCTCTTCAGCAAACTGGATTTGAAATTAAACACTGACTATGAGGTTTCACTGTGATTGAGAACAGAGCCAGAACAATGACGAATGGGTGGGAACGTGTTATAATGAGCGGTGTCGGCGAGAGCCACCCTGAGGAGTAGACAAAGAAAAACACAATACTCATAAAAAATAAAAACTCTGATAAATAAACAAATTACTCAAGGTGAGGCTCACATGTAAAATTAAAAGGTGTGTGAAACGCGAACAAACAGTAAAAAATCGACTGAACTGTCCAAACTGAGACTGAGAACACATGCAAATGACACACAAAGAAAACAGCAAGTATTAAAAATAAAAGATGTAGCTTTTACACTGCCTGCGTATGTGTTAAAACTGCAGCTGCTGTTCTTTCCTTTTTGTGTAGGTGGCGCCATCACCACGTTTACATGCACAGCTCTAAACTTCTCCTGCTGTTACTTTCCTGTAGATGGCGCAGGCTGGGATGTGTGGTTTGACATTGACAGACAACCTGCTCCCTTTTCTACAGCCTGCTGACAGTAAATTAATAGGTTTATGAGTGAGTTACAAGCCACTTCCACACTTAGAAATGCTTTATATTCTGCTTCCTCTCTGTTCATTATAAACAGATATAATTTCTAACAGACTGTGTCAGTTGAGCAAAAAAAAAAAAATATGACAATTATTAAGACCATCTGGCAAAGCTTCCTCCTACACTGAGACAATAATAGAAAAGACTATTTGAATCAGTCTACCTGTCTCTAAAGAGTCTTTCCATCCATACAGAACAGATTCGGTCTGACACAACACCGCTGTGTGTGGCACAGAACCTTCACACGAGGAGACTGAAGCCAAGAAGTGATGCAAACTGGCAAACTGAAACTGGGTCCGTGACCCTCAAGGCCCGCAGATGTTTATACAACATCTCGGTGCTCATGGGACAAATATTAGTTGATTGTTTAACAATATCAAAAATCTTGAAAGCCCATTGTGTTTGTAAATTCTGTAGTTTTTAGTTTGTCTCTTACCCATGGGCTTCGTATGACCTGTCCCCAAATTATACTGATGCCTCAAACAGATAATCAATCAACCAATCTATCAATCAATCACTCTTTATTTAAGGTGCAAGTGCCTGACAAACGCACGGGGTGGTAAACACAGATGAGGAGCCTAATGCACAGCGTATATATAACCAGGCTAAACAGATGGGTTTTTAGTCAGTGTTTAAAAATATCAGTATTTTCAGCTTCTCTCAGATCGTCTGGAAGGCTGTTCCAGCGGCTCAGAGAGTAACGGCTGAAAGCAGCACCACCAAATGTTTTTGTTCTGCTTTGGGGAGCAGCTAAAAGAGGAGAACCAGTGGATCTGAGGGGCCTTCCTGGTTCATAAAGCAAAAGCATTTCTGAGAGGTAGGCTGGTGCAAGGCCGTGTAGTGCCTTATAAACTCAAAAAGGAATTTTAAAATCAATACGAAATCTAAGAGATAACCACAGTGAAGACTTTAAGGCAGGCATAATGTGTACTCTCGTCCTGGTTTTAGTCAGCACTCATGCAGCAGAATTCTGGATTACTTGGAGCTCATCTATTGTATTCTCTGGTTGACCTGGAATGAGAGTTTCACAGTGATCCAGTCTGCTAGTTATAAAGGCGTGAATTAGTCTCTCTGTGTTGCTCAGGAAGATAAATGGCCTCAATTTAGAAATGTTCTTCAAATGATAAAATGCTGTTTTTTGTGAAACCCCACACATGAGCCTTGAAATTAAAGTCTGAGTCCAACATCCCTCCACGAATTCCTGCTTCTTGGTTCAGGGTGAGTCCCAGTGTATTTAGTTTTTTTTATGTATTCATCATTTAAATCATAATTTAACTTATAAGTATTGGCTTGATGGCTATCTGAATTCTGATCTTTGTTGCATTGTCTCTGTTGTATTAAAATCTCTGTGTTCTCAAAGAAATTGCCTGTAGCTGAACAAATTGCCCTCTCTCCCTAAAGACACACAAGACTTTATCTGACAAATGTAAGCAATTGTTGTCCGACAGGGATTATCCTATCTTAATACATTATCTGAAATGTTTGTGAAAAAGCCTGAACCGATTGTCTGGAGCCTCCTTCTCATTGCCATTCCTCCCCAAAAATCAGAAAAAATGTCATTGTGTTTGCGACTCTGTTTGTTCTGTGACTGATACTGATTAATTTGATAAACTCCAAAACATCCCTGACAGTGAGTTAACGATTTCCTCCGTCAGCCTGATGGAAACGCTTTGATTTGTAGTGAATAGCTTATCGAATTAATTCAGAAAATGATGGCGTCTATTTAAATGTGACAAGAATGTGACTGAGGTATCGAGAGGCAGTTGGGAGGCACTGATTGTAGCATGGGAGTCACATCTCAGGCTCTCTTACACTGTCTTCTGACTGATGTATGTTGTTTTGTTGTGTTGATTTTTGCTCTTTACATTTCCCCTTAAGTGATTTGTTTGAAGTTTTAACTTTTTTTCCTCCCATATTCCTGAATGGTGAGTGTGACAGTTCATTCACAAATAAAGTCGGTGGTGGAATGTAACTAAGTACATGAACTCAAGAACAATTTTGAGAAACCTGCGCTTAATTTTAGCATTTTAACTTTATGCTACTTTATGCATGACATTTCAGAGAGAGGTCTGTGAAGACTCTCAGTCATACAGGCCGTGGTTATACAAGAGGGGTTGAATCGAGGGCAACTGATCTCTTCAGGATCTACAACCTCTTGGATGAAAGTTGAAACTTCTACAACATCTGATACTGAAAAAGCACTGAATGGGGCCATTTTGCATAATGAGTACTTTTACTTTTATTGTACATTTTGCTGCCAATATCTATGTAGTTTTACTTCAGCAGGACTTTTACACACGTTTTGATTGTGCTACTGTTATTTTTATTTAAGTAAATGATCTCAGTACTTCTCAACTGAACTTAGTGTACAAAATAAAACCAGTCAAACACTTTATAAAACTGAACAAAATCTACTTTGGTGTTTTTGTAACATCAACAGTGTTCATATCGCCAGAATCCCAACCCGCCATCAATCACAACTAATGTCACAGAAATTCCTGAAAGGGTCCTTCAGCCATGATTGAAACACTGTGGACTCAGCTGTAAATTGAACAACAACAACAACTGAGTGTAAAACAGAACAATAGCAGCATATCTGTCATGTCTGTGTCTGTGTGTGTCAAAGAAATGCTCCTCGAAGTTCTCATCCTTCCAAACACTTCTGACACAATAGGAGACCCGGAGATGAATCACAGACTGGGAGGCGGAGGAAGTGTGAGCGAGCATTGAATATTTACTACTGAATTTTTCAACTGCCTGAATAATTTCACCTAGTTATTTCATCATGCATCTCATCAAAATCTATTAATGTAAATCTAACCTGATTTCAGATTACCTCAGTAAAAAGCAGGTTAAATTTTAGAATTTCTTTCTTCTATCCTTGTGAGGACAGTGGTCAGTCACAATTAATAATAATGATAAAATAAACTTTATTTGTACAGCACCTTTCACAGAAGAACTGCAGCTCAAAGTGCTTTACATGAATTAGAAGAAACCGAATGAACAAAGAAACAGGAATCAAATGCCATAATTAAAGTAACAGAAGACTGAAAATAAAACCCACTGAATGATAATAATGATGTATAAATGAAATAAAGTTTAAAAAACAGAATACATGAAATCAAATAAAATACAACAGTCTGAAAGAAGTGCAGCAGTGCGAAGCACAGTGCAGACAAGAATTTCAGGCCTCTGTCCGGAAAGTTAAAGTGAAGAAATTGGTTTTTAGTTTTCTTAAAATACATTTAGCGCGCTGATTTTCCTGGTATCAGTAGGTAGTGTGTTCCTGAGCTTTGGGGCGTAACTGACAAAGGCTGCATCCCCGTTCTTCTTTCGGCTGTGGGAGCCTCCAATAAACCAGCATTAACAATTGAAGGATCTCGGGGCCTATTTCATGCCTCTACACCTCCATCTGGGCAGCTGACTAGACAATTCCCCAAAGAAATAAGACCCTTGTCCAACTCAAATCACTACACTGTTATCAAATTAGTTCTCTACGGGTCTACGGGGCCATTCTGGGGGTTTTAAAACCCTCAGTTTACTGTGGAGTTAATGGCGATTCATTAACATTAACAGAAGAGTAAATAATGTTCTGCAGAGCTGTCTCTTCCACTGTTAATTCACAAATGCAAACCGACCAAGTTCCATGGGCTAAAATGAAAAACTCCTTTTACTCCATCATTGCAAAACATTGCATGTGTGCGCACCGTGATAAGAAGAGTGACCAAAACCTTAAGATAAAAAATTACCTATAATAAGAAGAATTGTAAAAATAACTTACAATAACCATATTAATAAAATATGAGTCTAATATCACAGAAAATCCTTGCGGGTATTAATCACATAACCCTCTCCACCCTCCATTTGCCTTTACCTCTAATCTCAGTATGGGTCAAGTGGATGAGCAAAATGATGACAGGCACGTCCATCCTGAGGCTCAGAAGTTTTCCTGTGCTCATGTCGCTCCGTCTGTAACGCCTCCAACCAATCCAGGATAGGTTTCCCGTCAAACAATCGACAGATAAGTCAACAGAAGTCCCGAGTCAGTCCACTATGTTAAAGCATACCCGACCGAAAAAGGGGAACTAAGCCATCGGGCGGATCAGCTGAAGAAGCCCCGCTGAAAGTAAAACCGAGCCGGTGCGTAAAAACAGCCACATCCTCTCCACACTGTTCTTTCCGGAGCTCTCTGAGGACCCCGTTGAAAGCCACCGTGTCCTCTCTCTCTCTCTCTCTCTCTCTCTCACTCTCTCACTCACTCACACACACACACAGATACACACAAATGCACGCGCACATGCACTCACGGATGGTGAGCAAACGCTTCCTCCCCCTCCCATCTTTCCCTCTCTCTCTCTTTCTTAAAATGCATCTTTTCATCCTCGGTCTTGAGTTTTGCAGTTTTCACATAAACATATAATTTGTTTTGGTTGGCATGGGGAAGCATGGGGAACTACAGACCATCTTGTGATGGTATCAAACCAGCCGCAACGCCTGTGATCCACACCTGTAATCCACACCTGCAGAGTTTCATGACTGCATTTTGCAAGGTTGTGAAGCTATCACGTTGACATCTCATCTGTCCACAGACAGACAGACTGACAGACAGACACCTGCCAAAGTGCTGAAAACCATCTCTGTGGTAGTCCCCACTACAGTGGGTGTCTACAGGACCACATTTTGCCATGATGACACATACACATACAGACTCACAAGGTCAAAACACAACCCATTCTCAAGGCAGTTTGTGAAATAATCACAAAATTGAATCTAGTGACTATCTAGTACACGAACACGAATTTTCCATTTGTTCCTTGACACCAGTCACGACCTTCAAACTAATGTATTTCAATCTGAAACTTATTTTTTGAACAAATGAAGAGTTACATTCATTAACAGCAGCAGAGTCACAAGGAGGTGGTTGATGTGGTGGTATGAAAATCATCTCCGCACCATCACTGCCATGTTACCAACACTGTCTATTGTGATTTGTATTTATCTGGGTTTACTGTTACTGATATTGATCCAGTTTTGTTCTGCCTCCCGACCTTGGTCAGAGGGAGCTGGCCCATTGTGGGCTTGATCCGTTCCTAAAACATTTCCAGACCCTAAGGAGAGTGCATGTGTTTTAGGGATTTGCAGTCAGATTCAGTTGTGGTCTGGTTGAGGGAAGGAATAAGGTGAAGCAGCCTTCTCTCTCCAGAGAGATCGGTCAGAGTGCCCTGAATCGACACACTCAAGCCAGGGACATGGCAGGGCATTACCTTCACAAAGCACTTTAATGATGACATTGCAAGGGAGGAATTTAAAAAAAATAATTTAGCTTTATGCTTTTAGGACTACAGAAAACAAATAATCACATTTCCCGAAATGTCCTGCTGTTAATATAAAGCTACACTGAGCCGTCACCCCCTCAGAGAGATTATTTATTAAACAGATTAGACAGTAAACAAATGTACCTGGAGCTAGAATGAATTTCTACTGATTTTCAGACAAACTCACATAAATTTCCACAGAGGAAGACGAACAAAACCACGTTCAGACCCATAGTACCTCGCACATCATGATTTATAACAGGCAATGACAGTATTTTGGGGGAAAACTGTAATCAGAGCCAAAAAAGAGAGAAGAAGTGAAACCTCTCTGTGCCCAGCACAGTTCAGTTTGGCCACGTGAGAACAACATTTCAAAGTGGATTTTAGCCATTGATGCTTTGAAAATCCTGCCAAAGTTAAGCTCCATTGAATATAATTGGAGACATTTGCTTTTTAAATACTTACGCATTTATGTCATTGCCATTATGTGTTAAATCTCATTAACACTTAAAAATAGCTTCTTTTATTTGGGTGCAAAAGGATTGGTACATTTTGTTTTTCATTGCATTTCTAGATTATATTTTTAATCTTAACGACAGTTTTATCACTGTTTTTTATTCAGCTCTCATTGTCATTTCCGTTTTGGATGGTATGGTGTGCACATTTGGTTCCACAGCTCCACAGACTAAAGTTTTGAAATAGACAAAAGGTCATAAGAGAGAGAGTAGAATTATTTATTGATTTGAGAGCAGGGGGTCATCCAAAGGAATGGGAGGAAAAGCAGCCGAGAGGGAGTTTTGGTGCAAAGTGTCTTCACCAAAAGTTTATTATGTACCATTTGACAAATGCAGTTAGTCTGAGGAGGCTGGCAGCAGCGGCAGGAGCAGCAGCGGCAGGGTTGAAAATGTAGTCAGTATAAACACTGAGCACATGTTTCAGCACTGCTCATTGTTTTTCTGGGAACACGAACAAAACCTGATGTGGATCAGTGTCATTTGGTCAGTGTGCTCCTTTAGCAGACTGTGAACTGTGACCTCTCTGCTGCAGGTTTATCAGCCACTGAGCAGCTTTTTGCTTGTTTGGCAACAGAGAATAACAACAGTTTTTTGTTTTTACATGCAGCTATATGTAAGACTGTACCTTTTCATACATACTGTTTTCCTCTAATCTATAATGCATAGGAGGGACTTTGTAGGTTATGTCCCTTTAAATCCTCTCTCTCTCTCTCTGGTTAGGTAGCCTCATCTGGGAATGGATCACCAGCTATCTTTCTTTCTTTATTGGTTTATTTCACAAGGACAAAGCACATTGATAAACATTGCTGTAAATATGCCAGAATGACCCAAAAAGCTATTTTTCACCTGTAGTCCCTGGACAGATGTTTCATAGTTATACAAAAAAAGAATATACAATTAAAGTTAAATCAGTTATTGAAATAAATAATATGCTTGTAGCACAATAATTTGAAAAAATAAGGCAACGTTATATCATAGACAGGACATCATTATACTTCAAACAGCACACCCCATGCAATAAAATGTGAATGTCACTGTAAAAAGAAATGTGTACTAACTAAGTGCAGCTTTATCATGCACTAAATGAAACATGCAACACAGAAACTTACTATACATGGACATAAAAAGCTACACATTAAAAATATGAATCACTCTAGTACGATCCAGGCCACAATGAAGAACACAATGAAAGACCTGCATGCAGGTACATAAGGCCATCGGCTGGGGCACCCAATGCCCTTTTCTTTATTACTTTAACATTCCTTTTAAGTCAAGATCAGTGTTTGCCTTCCAGCAGTTTGTGATATTAATATAGTTTAAAATGCTTAATCTGTGAATATTTTTCAGTCAAGAAGCCCCTTTTGTATCCTCTTTGTATTCATCATACAAAGACCATTAATCACGTTTTGTGTCTGTTTTCAAAAGCTTTCTTCTTCCTATTTTCTTTTCATTTTCTCATTTTTTTGAAGCTATACAGAATGTTTCTGCTGTGTCAGTCCTAATTTTGCAAACCTGGACTCAATTAGTGATCACGTAAAATGGATTATCTCTTTTCAAAGCCTCGCACTAGCGAAGGCCACACTAACTGAATGTCTGAATGTTTTTCTTGTCGTGGGAGAAGACTGTAACCTTTGAATCAAGCCTCGGCTATAAGGTTCAATGACCATACACGACCCTTGTGAAGCTGTGCGAGTCCGAGGATGTCACACGCGACATCTTCGAACTGTCTGAAGTGTCCACTTTACAGAAGAAAAGAAAATTGATTTAGAGTTTAAATTGAGCGATGATTCAAAGAGCTTGCAGAACTCTGAGAAAGAAAATGAGACACTTATTGTGCCTGAAAGAAAACCTTTGAGTTACCTCTTAGTTGATCTAATCTGTGTGTGTGTGTGTGTCTACAGAAAGATCATGAAATTGTGAATCACTGAAAGGTATCAGATAAAAGTGCACTGAAGTGAAACTTGCTCTTATTTTTTGTTTGATAAAAGCGTAAGCTAGGAGGAATTAGAACGTTTATTTTTATTTATTTTTAATTCTTCAGACTGTTACATTTGTCATATTATCATGTACTATATCAATCTAAGAAAAAACTGAGGATTTTAGTCTGAATATGTCCAAAATGGTAGAAAAAAGGCCTTTTGCTTTGGGATGTCCTGTCACTTCTTTCCTTGGAACAGACTTCTATGAGGCAGGACTGTGCTGCAGTATTACCCAACACAGGAGAAACAAGTTGGCATTACATCTCCCTGCATGTTCCTTGTGAGAGCAACATTTGTTCTTGTTCTTGTGCTGTCTTTTTTCACCAAGGGGCCTGGAGATGAAAATGTACCCCATGATATCTGTGTTTTCCCACTGAAGTCACGCTATTTGATCTCTAGACCAGAAAACCTGCATGACGTAACTTTTTTGGCCACTTGGGGGCATTGGACTGAGCTCTAAACACAAGATGGACATATTATCACCTTGTAAATTTGATGGAGTGAGTGTGGCAGTAAACTGTTGCCTGTTTACACACTCTACAGACATAGAGCAACATTTGTTGATTTTGTTTGTCTCCAGGAACTTCAAAGGGAAATATCTGTCAGAGTTGGCTGATAATGAGGTTGAGGGGATGATTTTACTTGTGTCCAAAGTTAGCTCTTTCCACTCTTATGTTAAACAAAACTTGCTTTTAATGGAGTCTCTTCTTGCTTTATATTAAACAAGACTTGCTTTAAGTTAAACAAAATGGTTTTCTAATGGAGTCTGAAGTCTGAAGCAGCCAACAAAAGTCTGACTTTTGTTGGCTGCTTTTTTAAAGAGGTAAACTTTCCAAATAATTCTGCAGAACAGCAGTGGCCTCATATTACAGTACAGCATGGCAAATAAGTGGGGGATTACATATTGCAGAACACACAAAAAGATTACACATATTGCAGAATACACACAAGCAGTTTGCGCAAAATTGACACCACAATGTGCAGAAAGAAAATGTTTCATTCATAAAGTCTGCAAAATATTGAGGGATGAGCAGTAAGAGCAACACAAATAAAACAAAGCTGCAATAAAGGGAATTGCATTGCCCATGTAATAAACAGCCTGAAAGAAATATTAAAGACCACTGTTACAAGTGGTAAGTTTTCATTCATGCTATTTAAAAGACAAGAAACTTCTCTTGACCTTGTTATGCCCCCATACAAATAAACACAACAGGGCTACACCCACGCACCAGTCCCTCTTCTTTGATCGTAATAGACACAGCACATCAAATTTGCATGTTTTTGTTGAAGTAAATCTGTTCAAATGTAGCCACATCACTGTGTTAAAATAAGCGCTAGAGTTCGTCCAACGAGAACATAAAGGGACCGATCAATTGATCGGATGTGCTCGGAAAATTAAATTACATTTAACAAATAAGATGGAGAGGGAGTCGGAGAGGGTTGATTACACAATACATGTGATGCTCCTCATGTACAAGTGGAAATTCCTCCATGATCCTCTCCGGATGAGTGGTAATCTGGCCATTAGTTTTTAAGATTCATGGCTCGGAAACACAGGACTCAAATGCACCAATCAGAAACAACAAAGAAAAGTTCGAACAGTCAGCCTCGATGAAAAGGAAGTGCAGGTGAGAGTAGGTAAGAGCTAGGGTGAAGTCAGCAGGGAGTTAGGAACAGCAGGCAAAAAGAAAGGGAGTAGGCAAGTCCAAAAACATGCAGCTCCCCAAGCTCCAATCTATTTCACACATTTCATTACATTCAGTTTAAAATATGCGGTGTCCTTGTGGCCTAAGCTGGAGTAAAGCCCGGCAGAGAAGTAGTTGGATGAAATTCTTACATTCGAAAATCCACTGCATTTGATCAGCAGCAGTGAAAGCGTCAGATGGCTCAGAAGCACTAAAGAGACCGGAGAAACAACAGCCTCGGCTGTTGGTTCAGAATTAACATAGAGAGTGAAAACAGACAAATTAACTTTTACCGGGGATCAACCCTCACCATCTGCAATGGATTACATTTGGAAGGACAAATGTGCACAGACATACAAACACGCACACAGACTAAAGTGGTTCGTTGCACTCAAAGGTGTATAATCTTGTAGTTGAAGATAAAAAGAACAAACGTAAGCTGATGTTTATGCATGAGGAGGTTGTGAGCAGCTGGAAGAGGGAATCATTTGGATTTCTGTCGAGAGACACAGTTGCCTTAATCAACATTTATGAACTTCAGTGAGCTGAAAACATCAATTGAAACAATTCTGATCACTCATTATTCATGATCATGATTCGACAGAGGTTTTCCTTTATCCTTTGAGCGTTTCATTCTTACTCAGGGAAAAATGATTAGTCTTCAAATCTAGATAAGCCGGGTTCTTTTAGCCGAGCAATGGATATGCAAATAAATTTAGTTCATCAATCAGTATATTAACGACTGACAAAAATGAACCTGGGCCCTTCACAATGTGCTTATTTTAGCAGGATTTTCATCACCAGGTTTGTGAAGCATGCAGCCCTGAAACCGACTAAATGGTTATCGGTCAAAAATATACTATAACTGGTTTAACAGGTTTAAAGGACACGTATAAACTTTTTGCTTCATTTTACCCTGTATTTTTAACAGTCACCTAATTCTAATTTTAACCTGAAGTCTTAATCTTCAAACAGGATTCACCCTAATGGCTTCACCTCAGGTTAAAAAAGTCAAATTGTACCGTACAAGGAGACACAGAGACATACAAACACACGCAGTCTTGTATCTTCATAAATTTCATCACTCAACAAGGCATCATTAAAAATTCATTAAAAATTTGTCCCAGTGAATAAGATGTTTTCTCTTCAAATAGCTGTTTAGTTTGGAGCACTGGTAGCAGTTTTAATTAACAATTTTGGGGCAAATTAGCTCAAGGGACAAACACACCCATAATGTAGCAAGAGTTTGATGAAACAACTTCAATTAATGTCAAACTGACAGGATATTCCTTCAGGAGAGTTTTGGTTGTCAGAAAAAATATACAGTACTACTACCACACAAGATATGAGATGTTAATGTGCTGGTATCTAAAGATCAAATGTTTTGTTTTACTGGTTTAAAATTAGATTTGCGACTAAGTTTTTGGTGATTAGACTCAGACGATGCAGGACGAGGAGCAATACTGAAAAAATATTTAAAAAAACAGCAGCCTGAGAGACTGGCTCGGGGAACGCAGGCGGAAGTATCATTGGTCAAGTACGATGATGTCGAAATTGTGAATGCAGGGGTTTTGAAAGCGTGGGAAAGCCGATTTGATGGGGAAAGTAGGAGAGCAGGAAATGTGAGACATTCACCCGTAGAGGAATAAAGCAGAACAGATCTTCCCCAGTGAACCCAAAGTTTCATACAGAGATGTGGCTTTCACTGTAAAAGTTAATAGCAGATGTAGTAGCACATGGTTGAAATAAGATACTTAAAAAACATGACAAATACTACCAAAAGACTTACATCAGTTATCTCTAGGTTTACACACAAAAAAAAAAAATGATAAAAGAATGTTTCTAGGATGGGAATGGACATCATGTCTTTGGGTCAACAGAGAGACAACCAGCTTCAAACTGCACATCAGCTAAAATACAATAAAAACTGAGGCAAACGTGCAAAGGAAATGAAACACTTTATCAGAAACGGCATCGCAGGCAAAACAGCAGTGACGGTTTCCTACAATTTGAACACAGGCAGTGTTATTTGACGCTACATGCATCCACTGAATGACATGCAGGTGTTTAGTCAATTTACCTTTTGCAGGGATCATCTCAGGCTGTGCTAAATCATGTCAGGTTCAGTGTTCTCAAACATCCATCAAACACGAGGTTATTTTAAGAACATTAAAAACAGCAACTGCAATCTGAAATTTTCATCTGTAACAGACAAGAAATATACAAATACATAAAAACAAACTGTTTAAAATCATTTCAGAACTAAAAATAACTCCAAATGGCTGCCACAGTCTAACCTGACATACTAAACATGTGGCTCTATTGTAGTTTGCCTTATAGGGAGAGCGTTTCCAGGTGAGGGGAAACCAGGGCAGAGAAAGGGTCTGTTTTATTACCCACACTTGCAGTACTAGCGAGTAGCCAAGTGCCTTCACTGTGATGTATTTCCAGTAATTGCCACAATCTCCAAGTTCCTGGTAAGACTGCAAGTATGAGGAGGTTTGTCAGAGCTCACTGGGACACAGCTGGGTTTAAAACATCATCACTCCCGCGACTACAAATACTGCACATGGCACAGACAGGCTCAGACGAACAAGTAAGCTGGGCCCAGCATGATATTATTTTGGCTGATTTCTGTCTAATAACATTTTTAAGTATTTGATAAAAGGGTGTATTTAATATTTATATTCACACTGTCAATATGACACCTTGGGACAGACCTAACTGGGAGGCACGGCTGTGTTTAAGTGCTATAGTTCTATCACATTGGCATTACAATCTCTAAGATTCATACTCTGTGTGATTTTTCTTCTAAAGTTCCACTTCAAAAGCATCAGAATGGACTGCTAGTATCACTTAAACCTGAAATGCCTCTTTTTTTTTTCCACTTGGAAGCAAAAGGAGAAATAAACTATGAACACAGCACTGACATACTGTCATCTTTTAAATCGATATGGCAAACTTGTTAGCAGTTGTTCTGCTTTTGGTCTCCACTGTGGTTTCCACTAACTCCCGAGGGAAATATCTCTGCATTCACCATCTCGCCTGTGCCTCTGTCTGTGGGAGTGAACTAAAACAGTAAAGTTACAGACCTGACAGCTAAACAATGAGCTGGAACTCACTTAGATCCTTTAAAGCTGAGAGGAGCTGCAGATTCAGGTGGTAATTATCTCTGGGTTCATCACTACAAGCGACCCCTTTCACATTGTTTTCACATTGTCATCTGACACACTGGTATAAAATACCGGTTATATCTGCTTTAAGGTGGAAACATGCTTCACAGATGTGAGTGAACATGGTGGTCTTTCAGATGTGTTTGTGTGGCTGTTCTACGTACAACTTGTTCTTCAGCTTGCTCCAGGACGAGCTGGTTTGAGTGATAGAAGCACAAGTTTTAATACTTATCAGATGCTAAATCACTGAGCAGCATCTTGTGATAGGATTTTATAGCTGTGGAAAGTTATCAGGGTGATAATTATTTTATGCTGAGATCTCAGTGAGACAAATACAGGGGGCTGTGTTTTTCACACAGTGCTGTTGGTCTGAATACAGCCTTGAAACACCCTGCATTCTGTTGTTTCTTTTCTTAGTCTTTTTATGACAAAAAAATGGCTTTGCTTTCAGTCTGAAAGAAGTGAACAAAGGCACTTTTCATCCATTAACTGTAACATAACACTAGTAATTAAAGCGAGGTTAGTGCTGCCTTTAAACAATGCTAATTTTGTCTAAGACAAATCTATCAAATATAAAAGATTCACTTCTTATCACAACAGAGTGCTCAAAACTAACAAACACCAATAATAAAAAATACAAACAAATAAATTAAATACAAAACTAAATCCAAACCTCTATCTGTGGCTTGGTAAAGTCTGAGTCTGACTTCATCTCATAGGGGAGGAGTTGTCTCACCAGATGGTGTGTGAATGAGAATGTAAAAATAAATCTCACCTATCATGCACAGTCTTCCCAGAGGGCAGGAGTCTCGGGATATTAGTCTTTTCTGTAATTTCCATAGCTGCTGGACAAAAAAAAGGAACTATGCCCACCCCCAAAAACACACTCACTTTATTGATTTCAATCGTAGGCCAAGAAGTAAAAAACAGTTTGTCACTGTACCCTTGGTCGCATTTTCATAGCCACTAAAACTCCCACAGGTGTTTCCACTGATGGACATGTCTACAAAGGGCTTGTTTGTGCCATCCAAAGATTGTGGAGACTGTAATTCCATGTGACTGCTCCTCTGCTCCATTAAAAAGGTTGTAAAGTGGGGAGACTGAACCAGTTTTTATGACTGTTTTTTTTTTTCTTCTCTCATTTTAGCTTGTCTAACAGCTACAGGGGGACTTGCCAACAGCCTTGCACAGAGAGAATAAGCATGTGCAGCTTGGATATAATAAGCAGAACTGGATATGTTATGGCAAAATGACCAATTCATTTTGATAGAAACTGCCAACCCAGTGCATACACCCAAAAAACTTGTTTTTTTTTTTCTGCTGGTTGGCTTCTGTGTTCTGGCCCACAAATCATGCATGAGCATTAGAGTACTTTTCCTTGGCCTTTTGAGCTAGTTTCATAGCCTCGTATTAAATAGTAGCTTTTCAAGGTTTCACAAATAATAAAACTTAGACTTTATGGTTTTAAAATAATGGGTCCTATAAGTGATCCTCCGAGAAATCCATGGAACTGCTGTTCCCTTCCGATCTCAAGCTGGTCCAAAGTCTAAAGCCGCACTCTTAACTCGCTGAGTGTTTAGAGAGAAATGCAATGCTACCTGAATTATGTTTTGTTTTTCAATATAATGAGAAAATCATCCGTATAGTCACAAAATGTTCACTTACAACTTTGAAGTTGTGCAAATTTGGTTAAGGTTGGGGGAAGATTGCAGTCTTTGTTCAGTAATGAAAAAAGGCGACCATTATGGGACTTAATGTGTTTAATTAGATATTCTAGCAGACTAAATTCATTGTCTGTAAACACAGTTTCACAGTTTCAAAGAGAGAGGGTTGAGAAGCCGGTGGCACTTATCGGCCTGAACAGCAGTGAGCACGCTGATGAGCCATATCACAAAGCATAATGTTAATCCTGGTTAACAGAGGTTTAGAAAATAAAATAAATGACACATTAAGAAAGTGTCAGAAGTGAATATCAGGTATTTTGCAGCCAGTTGAATTGTCATGTTTAGAAACCATTTCTTTCCATTTGGTGCTTTGCATTAAAAATGGTGTTTGCTGTAGAGAGTGAAGGGCCCCATTAACAAATTCTGCCTCGGAAGCCAAATAAAAGCAGGAGCCACCCATCATCGCTGAAACAAGGAAAGAAAAATCTCTGAAAGCAAAGAAAATAAGTCAACTTGTCAGCCCACTGGGGCTTTTATGAATGCTTGGCCATGCCGTTGCCGGGTGTTCAGTGATGTCTTGAGGAGCGAAAGATGTGCAAAGTTCAGGTCATGATAAACTGATGGTCAAGTTAAACTCCCAGTCCTCCACAGAATCACACACATCAGACACGAAGGATGTTTGTTGCCTGAGGTGGAAACAATGTCACTCGGCTTTGAAGGTCAGTCAGCTCCTCTCCCCTGCAGCGTCACGAACATCAACTCAGCTTTCAACCCACGATGACTAGACCAGAAGAAACTGTCTGTTTCTTCTGAATCGCTGCCAAGACACAGCTAAGAAATGGCTCAGTTCAGCTTCCCATCCAAAATTTACGCTATAATGGACAGGATATAACACATTTACAGATTGTTTTGTGTGCTGCGCTTTAGAGGCATGAACCTTAAAAGACTATGAAAGTTCTCCTAGACTAAAACACTGGCTTCTTTCCAGTTGCTCATTGATTCATCGTCATTTTCTGGCGAGCATCCCTTACTTGCTTCTCGAGTTCTGTGACTTATAAAGCGAGGGAAAGATACAGGAATGAGGTGTGACAGTGGAGGGTGAGACACATTTGCCAAGTGGGACATCCTTGCTCGCTGTGTGTGTCATTTTTAAAAGTAATGTTAATTACTAGTGAAGTGCTTTAAAGAGGAACTTTAAATCATTCCAGTCAGCCAACGCACACAGAGTGTGAGTGGAATAGATTATTATGTAAATGGAGAGTATGTACAGCATTAATGTTGAGTGCCTGGGCTCTGACCTAATTGCTCCCCACACGGAAATGTCAAGAGTCAAGTGGCTGATGAGATAGTAAAGGTCAGTGTGTCAGTCTGTTCAGTACAGAGCCTGTTTTTTTTTCTGTAATGCCAAGAAGACAGCAGTGAGTGACAGCATCATATGTTTTAGCAAAATTCTCAAAAAAGACACGTTTACATTCAACCGACACAACCTTCGAGAAGCTGTAGAAATTATGATTCTGGGCTCGATGGACTTTGACACAGGAGCCAATGTTGTCCTGTCAGATCGGAAAACGCTTCTATGTGTCGCTCTGGAGGTCATGGTGCAACAACGAATTTTGTTGTTTAAGTTGGATAATGTCCATCCATCCATCAGATGAAGAGGGGCTGGGTGAGAGGCAGGATGCACTGTGGACATCACAGGGCTGGCATGTAGAGACAAACAACCATTCACACTCACATTCACACTTACGGGACATTTAGAGCTGCCAATTAACCTAACCAGAAAGTGCCAGGAGGAAACCCACACAGCCGGCTGACATGTTCCAACCCAGGACCTTCTTGCTTTGAGGCGAGTACAAACCACTGTACTACTGTGCCACCTCTGATAATGTGTTGAACATAATTTGCATTTAAACAAATGAATTAAACATATTTTCCTGTTCTTGTTGCTTTTTTCCTCAGGTGAAGTCCGTGTGTCCAAGAGGACACATGGACAAGTGAAATTAGCAGCTGTTTTACAATTGACTTTTTGAACCTTTTGTGTTCACTATGTAGCTTTCTGCAACTCTGCAGACAGGCAAGAAGAAAATTTCCTTTTCTGCACAAACATAAGTATAAAGCATAAGTCTTGTACATAAGTTATATGTTTATGTTTGCCCTTCCTGAACATTGTTCTTGGAACTTTATGTAAGTATGATGAGAGCTGCTAGAAACTAGAAAAATTCCTTGTATTAATAAAGATATTTTGCCAATGCAGTTGATTCAGATTCTTAGTAGCGCTGCATATGGAAGTGTACTTGTTTTTCTTATGAAATATGTTGATTTGGCCCAACAGAACGGTTTTGATGATAAAGATAAATATAAAACCTAAGCCTCACACTCTTCCTTCCACAGAAACATGTCTGTGTACAGGTAGCACGATTTCACAACCAAGGTGAATCACAACCAAGGTGATACAGCACTTGGAGTCCTCACACCCTCCTCAGAAACAGTGATCGCACAGATAATGTCATTTACAATCTGTGACGGTTCAGTGCTGAGAACATTGGAACTGGGAAAGAAGACTGCGCCAGTTTTCACCAGGATTGTGTCTTCTTTTTTTTTTTTTCTAAAAAACCTATGCCATCAGAATAATTTGAAATATGCTGCCATCACATAAAACATCTACTAAGACAAACTATGGTTGAGGTCGCCTAATGTTCCTGTTGTTTATAAGAGGTTGTACTTTGTAGCTGGATGAGGGAACTAACTCAAAAATGCTTTGCAGTTTTTAAATCTCTAATATAATAAATCACCATAAACAGGAAAACTGGTCTGTAAGCTCGTGAAAACAGGCTTCCTTACTATTTGTCAACTCAACAGAAGCCTGTATTATTTTGTTCTGTTTTTAAATATTACTTTTCAGTTTCATTTCAATGCAGCATTTTTGCCCATGGCAGAATTCTGCAGGACTGGTGAGATGCTATGATGATGAACTGTGTATCAAAGGTCAGAGGCACCAGAAATAAATCCACCTACATCACACTGACAGACCGGGGTTTAACTAGCACAGAGGACTCAACAATCAGCAGGAGAACAGGCCCAGAACATCAGACGTTACTGCAGCTCTACATAAATTATCTGCAGTCGCATAATTACGGTCTGTTGTGCAGGTCCACCATTTTGGTCCGGACTGAAATATCTCAACAACTATCAGGTGGATTGCCATAAAATTCAGTACAAACATTTACAGATCCCTAAGGATAAAGCCTACTGACTGACTTTCCTTCTAGCGCCACCGGCAGGTTGAGCAAAATGTCAACAACTATTGGATGGATTGCAATGAAATCTGGCACAGGCGCTCAGGCCCCCCTCGGTATGAACCATAACGATTTAATAACGTGATCCCTTCTCGTCTAGCACCATAATCAAGCCAAGATTTGGTTACAATGGTGCATAGAAGAAGGTGTTGCTCAGCTATATTTGGACGTGTAATTATGTTGTGGAAAAACAAACAAACAAGCAAACAAACAAACAAACAAACAAACTGTACTGTACTTGAACTGCTTGGCTGACCCTGCAGAGCACAAACAACAGCTGTTCCTCTTTCTCAGAGGGGTTTGTTGTGTGGAATACATTTTGGCTTGGTGCTCACAGTAAGATAATTCAATAATGTGGCCTAGAGAACACCCAGCACTAAAACCCTGCAATCAATAAATATCCTCTGCAAAGTGCATTAACTACAGGTTCTGCCACATACGTGTAAACTGGGGTTAAACCAAAATGACTGTGGTTTATAAATACTACCTAACATTTATCACTCCAATTAAATACAATTTAATCCTTTCCAGGGATTGTGCACGTGCAGCTGGATGCATTATAATGGCAAATTAGGAAAATAGCTGAGACAAAAACAAATTTAAGACAGAAAGAGACTGTCAGAGACAGAGGTGGGAGAGCAACAGGGAGTGATACTGCAGACTTATTAGATTTGTTCAGCAGACTGGCATTTTATCAGGAACTCCCGGTCCTCTCTCATTCTCATTGCATCATGGATTATTAACACAAAGGGGCAAAAATCTCGGGTTTCATTTTCAATGTCTCTGGAGAACCTTTTGAAGTATATTTACATAGACATGCTTACTCCCAAAACCTCACATTAATTCACAGCTTAATAACCACATGGAGAGGCAGCTATATCTCCGTGCATCTGTCACAGTAACATCTCGACACGATGTTCAGTAAATGCCTGGAGTTATTTTGGGATTAAGTCTAATTCAAGTCTTTGGTGTACCCCTGCTCTACTTCAGTTAGCGGCTTCCTATGTTCACAAGAACTCATTTGAAATTCACTTTGAATTTCAACAACTTCTCATGCGAGAAGGGGAAGTACTCTAAAAGTCTGTGCAGGAGAGTTGGTTTAGAATATTAAGAGTCCAACACTCTTTCTGGAAGAACCAGAAGCACGGTGAGAATTAATAATATCACAATTTTATTAAAACTCATCACTTTAAAGCCAAGCTAATGGCGACATGATTTACCTTTTTGTAGTAGATATGTTGTGGATGTCATGGGCTGATTCATAGTGTATCATGAGCTACAATAAATATATATTAAAAAAACCATGAAAAAAAATCTATAAATGATTAACTCTACCTGCACGAAAATAGTAAAATCAAAAACATAAAATGTGAAAGAAGATTAAATGAGTTCTAAGAGTTTTACAAACAAAACACATGAAAGGCTTATAAAACATTATGCTTAGTTATAGATTAAACTACCCAACATTAAATACGTCAAAGTCAAATATTTTGATAACCGTTTGAGTCTTTTTTTTCATGCAAAAATACCAAACAATTCATGGTTTCAGATTCTCATGTGACAAATTGCTGCTTTCCTGTTTAATTGTTTTAATAATCTGTTTTCAAATATTTTGAGGTTTGGATTGTTGGTTGGAGAAAATCAAAAATGCGAAAAAGGCACTGCTCTGAAGGCTCGTATGACGTGTTGTTCTGCCACTGGGAAAATCAGTTCACAGCGTCTCCCAATGTCGTAACTGTAGAAATGAACCAAGGAGAAAATCAAACAAATCAAATCAAAAAGCGAAGAATTATGGCTGTCACAGATAATGAGCTCAAAAAGACTGACGTCCGAAGACTGCTAACTGTCAGAGAAAATTATTCTGACCGCTTCCAAGAGCCCGATAAAGAATGTGAGTCTGTGACTGATCAACAAAGTACACAAGTATGGTTTCAATGATAAGGACTCTCTTCTCCGTGGATTAATGGTACCTCAGGGAAACTTTCCCAACAGGATTAGTCTTTTCCTTAAAAACAGATGCTGGAAAAGCAGGATCGCATAAATAAAAGGGGACCCAGAATAGATCCCTTGGAGCAATAACAATATGAAAACTTTGGCAAAACACTGGCAAATCATTAAGCCTTTTTAAAGTGTTACAGGTAGGGCCTGCATCCTTTTCTTACTGAGTGGTAACCAGTGCATTCAGGGTATCAGGGTATGTTGTGGCCTGCTTGTAGCTGGTACCGTGGCCAGATTAATGAAAGATTTGTTGTTATACATGGCACTTTTATTATTTCCTCAGATACTCAGATTATAACCACCCTATATTTCAGTGTTGCAAATTTCTAACAAAAAAAAAATTAAGATTAATTAAATTTTTAGACCCAAATGATGTGGAGTAAACATGGGATTTTGGGGCCTCTGAGGGTCTGGGTTGCCCGTTTTTGCCCAGTTCGTAATGCAACTATAAGCCTTAGTGGTAATTAAATCTCCCTGAGCCAAACAACAAAACATCTCACCAGTACTACCTGTGCTATGACGGACCTAACACAGCAGGATAGCCCTTGAGCTCTCCCAAATCCTTGTGGAGATAGAATTACTTTCCATGCTGAGAAAGTTGATCAGCTGCTTGTCTCCTTCTCAGACCAAATGCACCTCACTCTGAGACCTCTGAGCCTGTTTGGACCAATTTGTTACTCTGTGATGAGATAAATACAGGCCCAGGTGGGAATGTGCTGCAATGTGATCAGTCGTGATTGGGAAAATGAGAAAGAGTAAGAGTCATGTCTCTAATGACGTGGCTAAATTGGATTCTAGTGTAGCAAGCCTAAAAATTAGATGACGCTGTCAGACAGACAATGTTCTGTAAAAATGATTTACCAGTCTGCTTTAAATTAAATTAATATTCACAAAGCATCTTAGCTCTTCAGACAGCTTATAAAGTGGAGATCTATTAGGAGTAGAGAGGAGGACGTTTTTATACTTTAGGAGTTTTGTAAGCAGAATGGCTGGGGAAATGGCTGTGAGAGTGAAGATGAACCCTTTCACAGAGTTAATACAATGCAGCAGACTAGATTGTTCTGGGATTTAGTCTATGGTGTCCATTGATCTTTTTTTTTTTTCATTCAAGATGTGTTCTCATTTCTCACTCAATAAAGTAATGGAGTTAGGCATTCACAGCCTTTATTTTAACCTAAACCTTGGATACACGTCCACACATTTGCAGTCTACGCTTGTTCAACAACCCTAGAAAAGCCCAGGCAGCTGTTCTCAGCTGTTAGCTGTTCTCAGCTCAACACTAACTGAAAAGTTATCGAATAGCTGGTGAACAAAACTGAGCATTTAGCAACTAAAACGCCAGAGTTAAAAGAAGAGTAAATATTGGACTTTATCCAGTGGCTGGGCCAAAATTTAAAGTCATAGCAAATGATCTGGATCTGCCCCAAAATTTAATGGGTTGGCCCGTGTCCCCATCCCCCTACCGCGTTGAGTGCAAATTGGTTCAGTACTTGTTGCGTAGTCCTGCTAACGAATAAACAAATCAACAAACCAACAAAAGACACAGGTGAAAATATAACCCCCTTGGCGAAGGTAAAAATACACTGTGGTAGCCAGCAACGCCCACAGGCGCTGACCTGAATGGGCTGAAAGCAACAGAGACTGCATCACAGAGAATATTTCATTTTCTATGACCAAACACGTACGGCATCGGAATTATTCATGAAGCCATAAGCCACAATCATGTAAAAATTTACTATGACTTTGAGATGTGCTCATTAGTATTCGCTAAACTGCCTTCAGTCTGCATGCCGCCACCGCTGAGTTATGTTTTGGTCCCAACACTCTGTGTAGATTGTTGAATTGTTGTATTGTTGTATTGTATAGAGCCGAGGCAGAGGCTTCCTAATAGTTGTAGTACGCCACAGCAAATGGCTTCTCTGCTGTGAATCACCAGCAAATCAAACTGCGAATACTGACAGCAACATAAAGGGAGAAAACACACAGGGGTGCCACAGGGGCTGTGTGAAGAGACATGCACTACAATGTGAGATGCATACATTGGGTACAAAAATACTATTTTCAGATTCTCAGACTTATTTTTCCAGAGGCAGCAGAGGCTGAGGCTGCATATCAATCTGACTCCGGTGTGGCACTGACTTGATTAGGTCTATGTGACCACAGAGATCTCACTGTCCGACATCATGTCTGTGAAGTTTTTATTGCATGATGCTGCAACATAGCGTGCGTATTACACCAGTGTACCACAAGATAATAAAATTCTTGATCTGAGTTCATATGAAGCCGTCTTGTGCGGCATATTGCTGCTTGCACGGATAAAACTGGTTTCAGCAAACTGTTGGCTTAAAAAGTCTCTCTCCGCCCAACAGTACCTGCATATCGTGTGTGAGCTTTTATGACATCTAGTTCTCCATGAGCCAGGAACATGATAATAGCTTTTGTTAATGATCAAATCATCTGTGAAAACTATTCTGTTGTGCAGAGGCCGTGGCAAACAACAAGAGGAGGAGTGGGAGGGGGAAGAGCACGAATAAGGAATGCGGGACATGGTGCACCGATACTGTGATAATGAGCCTCTATGGTAGGCAACATGAGAGTGGAGCCAAGCCAGGTTTTTTTTTTTTTTTTTTTTGGACAAAGAACAACATACAGCCCCATTGTGGCACATGGTGAAGCACTACTCTCAGGAACAGCAGGTACTATATAAGCTAAAAGAGAGGAGTAAAGGCCAGAACTATCCACCTTCACCACCTGCTCACACAAATGCCACGTACCTCTTTATCTCAAACTTTTAAAGCTTGTTCTGTCTTGTTTTGATCTTTATCCGTTAATGGCCTGTAAACCTCTTTAGGATTTAACTTTTTTGAGCTGCTTCCAACTGTAATTTAAACTGTCTTCAGTTTTTCTGTAAGGAAATATTGACTATAATGCTACTTCAGCTATTGTGTATATTTTCCATCTTTCACAAGAGGATGATAAAACCCATTCTGATATATTTTTGTCATATGTATGGAAACAGTGTCTAAGCTTCATTCCTGGGCAGAGGTTGGCTGACACATGAAAGCTGTGCTGTCAGCTTCTGTGGTGCACCTCTGACGGGAGCATGTCACACTCACATTGCAGCTTGTGTTGACACAAGACTTTTTTTCTCCCCTTTTTCAACAATCCCACACATGGATGTAAGCCATCTGTCCCCTCACAACATTAAACTTAACAGAATCTCTGTGGCTTGCTCCTCATCTCCGTGCTTGGGTCTACATTAGCCTCTGCTAGTGTAATACACACATGAATTGAATAAATAAATAAAGACAATATCTCTTGTTTTGTTGCATCAATTTGATCCATTATTCTCTTTTCTTTTTCTTTTTCTTCTTAATCTTGCAATTCTAATTCAGTGGAGTAGTCTTTTAAATACAGTTTGACTAGAGATGGTCTCTGATAGCCAGTTCCATTTTGGCTAAAAGAGAGGAGTCTCAGACATTTTTATGAGAGTTTGTCACTTACCAGATTAAAAAATGATGCTCTAATGCAGCAAATGTAGTTACATTTTAAGACCCTCCAAACTGCATTTTTGGGCCAACAGAGTAAGTACTGAGGGTTATTAGATGATATGGGACATAGATGAGCTAAGATATATTTTAGTGAAACTACAGAACATTAAAAAATAAGAACAGCCTGACCTTTTTTCTCCTCTCTGTCCATTCACTCCCTCTGCTCCACTCTCCCATTCATAGAATTCATCACACACACACACTCACTGCTTCTCTAATCCAGGATATTTTTGAATAATCGATTAAAATTTAAGATTTCCGATGCTTCATTTAGAAGTGATGAAGCTTGGGAGGGAGTCCAATTTGTGGATTTGGGTATTCATGAAAAAAAGCTTTTTTGCTGATGTGAAATTCAAATGTTTTGGTTTGTTTTGTTTGCCTGAGAATATAATTATGCATTTCTTTTTTTTTTTTTTTGGACAAAATGCCTGTGCAACAACTATGTTTTCCCTCCAAATGTATTTGTTCTGTATGTAAATGTAATTTCCTGTAGACAAAGTGGTTGATGGCTGACAATGTGTTTTGCTCTGAGCTAAATGTTGCCATTTTCTTTTATGTAACAGACATACAGCAATAAGCAAAACAGCGAAAAATTCTGACAATGAACAACTTAAGTCAGTCAATACATCTCATATTAACATGATTCATCTTCAAAAGGTGTATTACCATTTTTAAGGCAAATCTCGTTGTATGAAAATGTGAGCAGAGCAGGCTTTGTAAGTCACATTGTCCTAAAGCCACCTTTCAACAGAAAAGAAAGGCTTTATTGTACAAAGGAAAGTCAGTCTCTTTAGGAAGAAATTTCTCTGATAAGTTTTCCCCCCAGGAAAAAAGTCTCAGCTGTGAAAATCAGCTTTACAATGCAGCTAAATCCTTTCAGAAACACATCTATAGACCATTGTGTTAGAATATGTGTCATACTGTACTGTTTCTGGAAAGGCAAATATCACAGTCAGCAAAAATTTATTCTTCTGCCTTCCTCGCTGGAGGAGCCGTGATTTTATTGTGAAACATGCAATTTGTAATTTTACTGTAGTTATCGTATTTGTTCAGTTATCTAACTTTTAAGAAGAAACCTGCATTAACTCAGTTTTTTCAGCTTTTGCTACTCTACAAAGAAATTAAAAGTTTAAGCTTAAAATCTTATTCAGTCAGTTCATAGTAAACTCACTATGAAAAATGCACACAAAGTCTAATAAAGGGATGCAGACACACACACATGCACTACACAGGACAAATAACTTAACATTTTAGAATTACAGTGGAAATTTCCCAAAACAAAGGGCCTGAAAAGATTTTAATGTTTGCTTCCTTTCACGGCTGTAGCTTGTTAGACATAATGCGATTCTGCACAGTAACTCAGAAAAAAGAGATGCTAATAAGTGTGCATAATTTGTTGCATATGAACGCTGCCTCTGAATGAATAATCGGAGCATAATGTGCCATTTTTAACTGAATTAGTGGAGTCTCATGATAGCAAGTATACAGATGAGTGGCTCCGGGCGGATTGTATTTGTTCCTCTTTTGTTTCTGAGATTGGTTACAGTTTCTCAGGACAGTGTGTCTTTGACATGTCAACATTCAAGTGTTTGTGCTGGGAAAACATTCCTGACTGACAGAGATGGAGAGATAGACAGAACAAATACTAAAATGTTGTAAAGCTGTACAATGAAAAGGCAGAAAGAAACAGAAGTTGCCCTTTAAAGATGAAAGATGAGGCTTGATTACTTTCCAGATGCAATCACCATCTCATTGCAGCTGTAAACCACTTAATCAATCAAAAGTTTACAGGTTGAAGCATATGTGGATGCTGAACGTCAGCCCATCTATCCATTAATCCAGTCATCAGGGACACAGCAAACATCAAACATGTTTGACTTTGTTATGGTACAAAACCTGCAAAGCAGCCTTGATTGTCTCCATAAATCACTACCACTGATTTGAATTTTACAGCAGTGGGGGGTGGACATGGAGTTTCAGACAGAATTACACGCCAGACTGAAGTCAACAAACCACATGATGGCATGTTGTCATGGTACAGATCAAGCAAACAAAAACACATTTTGGTATAAGTGGAATTAACAAGAGGACGTGGATGTGAGTGTCCACATAGATTGGTCCTATAATTCAAATTAAGAGAAACCTTAATGTTTCAGCACATACTGATACTTTAAAAGTTTTAAAAGTTTCAACTTGACAATGTCCTAGTTCAAAAAACAAGGACATTGTTAAAACGTTGTTCAAAAAATTTTAAGTAGAAGAACTTGACTGGGCTGCACAGAGCCCTGACCTCAACTCAACTATCCAACACCAATGGGATGAAGTGGAACACCGACTACGAGCCAGACCTTATTGCCCAATTTTAGTGCCTGACCTTCCAAATGCTCTTGTGGCTAAATGCCAGGATCCAGTATCTTGTGGAAAGCTTTCCCAGAAGAGTGAAGGCTGTTACAGCAGCAGATGGATGCCCATAGTTTTGGAACAAGATGTTCACATGTGGGAGTAATGTTTGGGTGTTCACATACTTTTGGCCACAAAACAAAAAAAAAGATCAGAGATAATCTCCTCTTATGAAATGTTATGTAGCATTGTAAAGCAGCAGATGATCATGATCAGTACATGGATAAGCTCACGCCTGGCAGTGAGTATGACTGCGTATCAGCAGCATAAGACAGGGAGCAGATTAGATTTAAAATACAGAGAACAGTAAAGCACGCTGTCATTTAAACTAGTTGTTCTGAGTGGGAATATTTCTTTGATGGTTAGGCTTAACTTGGAAAAGGGAGAGGAGATGTTTGATGCGGGAAATTTAATCTGCTCAATTTGTACAAAAAAAAAAAAAAAAGAAAGAAAAGAGTTGCTCCGGTTACCTAAACATGCTGCATTTATGGTGTTCTGTATGCCTGAATTTTAGCACAATGTGAGCAGAATGGCCTGTGTGCTTCATAGTTCACGAGCTAAACATCAAGCCAAACACAAATAAGCTCAGCTACAACATGGACAATTAGCAATGCAAATAGTCCTCAGCAGAAATTAGTAACAAGCAGGCAGCATGACATTTCCTAAACATTTCCCAAACAGCAATAAAAAAGCCAGAAGTGGCATCAGCTTTATTGCCAAGGGCACAAATGCAATGGCAAGGTCAAGCAACAACCACAAGCAGCAAATACCTAGCTTGGTAAAGTAAAGATCCCAATCAAGAGTGAATGAACCCTTTGAAAAGAGTCCGACAGCAGGTATGATGAACAGCTGATGAACAGAGAGTTGCGGGGAGTGTGGTGTGAACGTGATTTCATGCCTCCACAGAGAAAAAGTGACGGTTATCAGCTGAAATTGCCTATGAAATGCTACATGAACAGTACAGTAAAAATGTTTTTAGCAGAGTTACAGGAGAGTGGCAAATGAGTAGCACAGCAGCAGCGTAATAAGGCACAAGCGCTGGAGAGGTGACAGTTGAAATAGGCCGCCTTGTTGCAAAGGTTGCTGCAATGCTGCAGCAAATAGAGGTGAGAACGTAGCTCTGCTCTCTAGTTGTCTACCTCTGCAAACTCTCAGGCTTTTTTCCTTTAAGGCATATTTTCTGACTTGTTAAATTTGTACAATTACTTTTTTTTTTCCCAAGGAACTCTTGTTAGAGTCAACAAGGAAAGTATTTTTTGACAGAGAGCAAGAAAAGAATAACTTTAGTGCAGAAAACTCCCATGTAGAATCAACTAAAATGGAAAGGCTGTGATAACAAATGAGTGCAGATCCTCAGCTCTAATTTACTCAGCTCATAACTGCTTTAATCAGACCAAATAGCGGGACCAGGCCTGTGCTCTCATCTGTGTTTGTCCGTGTTCAGGTCTGCGTACTCCTTCCTGTCTACACAACACCTCAGCTATCTTCCTTGTCTGTCTGTCTTTGTTTATCTTTTGGACAGAACATGCTCGAGGTGTCTCCTTTATCTCAGCATCTGAACGGAGCCCTCTTTGGCCTCAGCTTTCTGCACACAAAAAGAGGACATGCCGGGGAAGCTGGTGGGAGCGCCTCGTCTTCATGCAAGAGAGCAGACGGATCAGCACGACTGAAATACTTAACACCAACTCTGACTGATGAGTGCTGTTTGCTTAGAAGGATCAGAAATGTGCCTCACTCCCTTCTGTCTTTTCTCATATCGGTTGTTATCAATGAAACAACAGAAAAGCCCCCATAGCAGCTTCTTTGAAACTGGGCTGGCTGATCTGAAAGACTTTGTGGATATACAACAGGACCAGCTGTTCTTTTTATGAAATAGACTATGAACTGGTGAATGCAGGTTGTCGGTTTCATCACATAAAAGGAAAAGCCCATGCTTTGATGCCGCAATATCAGTCTGTGTGGTTCAGTGCATTCCTGGCATTTTGCGACGTTGTGCCTCTTTCGCTTCTGCTTCAATTAGTTATTCCTCACCTTTCCTGTAACGTCTTGTGGCAGCCTCCAGGGAACATGCCTCAGCATTTCAGGTGAGAGTTTCTGTGTTTCTGTGGTTTAAACTGCTACAGGGCCTGCAGCCACAGACAAACAGTACAGTCCCTAAGAGCTTGTGCAGTTAAACATCTATCATAGTTTTAGTTCCGTTCTCCAGTCCAGTGGATTTAAACACTGGTTAAAGTGCTGACTCTGAACCTTGCAATTATTCACGGTTGTTTACATTTATGCCTGCACGCCCACTTTAAGGTAAATGCTGCAGGACACTGACCCATACAAACAGGGAAAACATGGAGTTTTTTTTATGGCCAAGCCCGGTCAAAAGGCAGCTACGTGGCCTCAGTCCAAATGAGCAGGTGTTTTATTCAGGCCCCAAAAAAATATCAAGAAAGGCAGATGACTGCAGCATAAGCATGGCAGGGTATCAGCATGGAAGCTCCTGCTGATGTCTTTGAGTCGTGGACTGAGGCCAGTTAGTGACTGAAGAAAAAACAAAAAACAAAAACAATTATCCAATCTTATGACCTACTCTTTACTTTATTTTTAATTTTTCCAATACATTTTGGTCACTTAAAATTTGGGGAATATGCATAAAAAGAGGCAACAATTTTCTTTATACAAATGGAAGGGATCACTTAAAAGATGAGTTTGCAAGACTTGGTACAGATGAAGATTATTGGGTCAAAAGTGGCCTGCTTTGGGTCACTATAGCACAGATTCAGAACTGGGTTTACGTTACCCATGTCTTAACAATGTGTATCTGTTGAAGTATATATCCATTGATTTATGCAAACTATAAATCTGTGACAGTTCTAAGGTAAAAGTTTAACGTATTTTGTCAACACTGATAGTATCTAGGTCTTTCTGCTCTCTCTCTTTGCTTGATACGATACGATATGATACACTTTATTCTCCCCATGGGGAAATATGTCTTGCACTCAAGTGCTGGGCAAGTGTTACCGCCTCCATATTAGCATGAAAAACAAAAAGCATATACACAGAGCAGCTCACACTGCAGCAGATCACAACCACAAATTACACACAGTGCACATTACACACATATTGCACATATTACATAGCCAGTGATCTGAACACCATGAGCTACCGCACAACCTCTGCATCGTGAAGCAACATTATTTACACCTTTAACTGAGGAAGGCACAGATGGGTTCTGAAAACGGTTGAGTTTACATCGGGGAACATGGATTGGGATATCGTTTGCCAGAGGGTAAGAGCTCCTACTCAGCATGGGGAACATGAGAAGGGCCAGACAATAGACTCTGTGCTTTGCCTGAGAACAGGCTGCTCATGTTGACTGTAGGGATTGGTATTCATTCCTCCCCATGACCTTCATGGCATGCTGTATCAGATGAGCAAGCTTAGATTTTAACTCAACGGTGTGACTGCCATACCGTGCTGACATGCCGACCTGGCTATGCTCTCTATTACAGGATGGTAGAATAAAAACCATACCACACGCACCCTGAGTCTGCATCCTCGTGCAGAAGGTTGAGTATTGTCCACAGTGAGGGAGCACGCTGGGTCTTCAGAAAGCCAAAGACAAGCTTGTGTTGCTCCACTTTCCCCTTACTCTCCACTTTCTCCATTCTTGCTGCTCACATTAAGTTCCAGTCACTCAATTCTCGCCTGCCACTAGCTCAGCACCCACAATCAATATCTGACAATCAATCAGGTGTGTGAGCCTTCACGTTCAGTACGATCTACAAATGAACAACAACTAGTCCTGCAGGAATCCAAACTCTTCTCCCGTGTGATTCCTCTAAGGTGGAATGAATAACCAAAGGTGTCTGCCAAATGAATAAATGTAAACACTGGGCCAATATAAGTGTTTAATTTGGGTAAGCAACTCAATAGTAATATAAAAATAGCACTGGGTTTAAACAGCCCACTGGTAAAAGTTAAGCCAGTATTGTGTTAGTGTTGTATCGACCCACAGTAGGCCAATTCTGACTCTTTTTTTTTTTTTTTTAACAACTCTTTATTATAAAACTAAGATTCTGCCATTTTCTGCTTCTCATAACTCACACATTACCTGCAGAAAGCAGCTGATATGCTCATTTATTTATCGGTTTATTGGCAAGACTGGCCCCCAGGAAACAGTCTAACTGGGCTAATCCATTTATGCCTCCAGTTATGACTTCCAGAATGTGAGGAACAAATACATGTTCATGACAATTACCACAGAAATAATGTGGTCTGCAGGGATGAAATTTTAAATATAACACACTGTCTCAAACGAGAATCAAAGCCAAAGTGATTTTAAAATGCCGCCTCTTTGGATGGTGCCCCAAAAATAATACATTTGTTTGTTAATAAATAACACAGTAAATAAATAAATCAGCCACTCGGCGGTTGTGCCTTGCAGTCATAAAAATAAGATGGGAAGTAAGTGGCTCCCTGGTACCAGTCAGTCAGTCAATGAGTTAATGTCTTTGAGGGGATCCGTTTGTGCTTTGAGAGCCATAAATTATTCCTCTGGTATATATCAAAGCCTTCAGTGCTGTAAAAAAACAACAAGCTACTTTGACACTGATGTTCAGAAGTGATACAAATGTGTTTCCATCTCTCTTTGAAGCTAACGTTAGTACTTAATGAATCATTTGTATGGATTGATAAGACCCTTTTCACTTCTGTTCCCAAACTAGGCCAGATAAGTGACTCTGATGGTCCTCGGTTGTAATGAGGAAAAGCAGCTCCCTCCTCGAAACTGTGACAGTTAGTTTATGTTACCACAGAATATAAATATGTGACATTACAGCTTTAGGGACTTTTGCATCATTATTCTACTGAGAATTAATTAGGAGCAGAACCATTAGACACAACAGAATGGGACGGTTACATATTCAGCAGTTTACTAAAAGTCAGAACTTCAGTACCTGAGCTGCTGCGTTTGAGGATAAACAGACAAATCCTTCTCAGCTGGAGAGGTCAGCCGATCTATAAAGCCTGGTGCACATTCCACTTAGCTACACCTGAGTGATTAGCAAACAGGTTTGGCAGGTGGCTGATTTCTCTATAAAACAAAATGTACCATGGTCCACTTCACCCAATGAACCCACAGACAGACAGGCTGGTGATTAGAAGAAAACAAAGCATTTATAAGTGATCATCCTTGGATTAAACATTAAATTTCCATGGCACTTATAAATTATAACCATAATTATAAATTATTGGGCACAGTGCTTTGAATAGGTCCAGTCAGGTTTTGTACACCCATTGTACCTCTGGGCAAAATTTAATTTGAGGATAATATGATGTGCTGTTTGTTATTTATTGCATTTTGTCTATTTTCTAGCGATGGACGTCTCTCGGGAGCCCATAGGATATTTACATTTGGATGATGTTAATGCGTTGTGCTGCTTTGGTTGTTGCTGATTAATGTGTCTGAATAATTCCATGATGGATGGTTCATCTGAATGGCCAGACATGAAAATTAAATTATTTATTCATATAAAATTATTCATTCACGTACTGTAGCCAAGATGAACGAGCTTTTCATATGACAGTATTTTGTGGGTTTAAACCCTTCACGATCGCAAAGCCACAGCGTGGTATTTCCCGACTGAACTGAAACTGGTCTTGGACGATACTTTATAGTGTAGGATCACGTCAGCAGCTCTTCCCTGCTCTTTATTAGCTTTGGGGAACTTTACACTCTCATGACCCCACCCAAATGCTGTCACTAGATAGTGTCACATTCACCAATCACATTAGTTCCCATCCAAAAAGCCTTTTCTCTTGTAGTTAAAAAAGTGAAAAATGCAAACCATAAATAAAATAAACAAATAAACCATAAATTGAATCCCTCTTTCTTTTACATCTTTATGCAGAATACCTTCATAATGCCTGCAAAACAATATAATAATAATGTATAATAAGGAAGACATCCTAATCATCCCCCAGGCCCAAACTGGTGAGGATGCTGATTTTCAGCCTGGGACATGTTAGCTGTAGGCTCAGACTTTTAGCACAATATCATGCCTGTAGCCATCAAGTGCATATTTATTAAATATGCATCAACTGCATATTTAAGACCCCTTTACAGGGCTCCTTTGTTTTGTGTGTCAGCTGGAAAAAAAAAATCTGCAACTGGCAGCATTTTCAGCAAACTCATGGAGTTAATCTTAGCTTAATTTACCAGCTAGACATATCTGATTAAAATCTGCTTGCAGCAACTGTCATTTCAGCCTGCAAAATCAACAGCTGGAAGTAAGAGGTCTGCTTTTTTTTTTTTTTTTTCTAATTCTGTCTCAAAACTAGGACTCGTTTGTTTAAAAAAATTGCTAAAATTTTCCAGTGTCAAATGTGCCACTGTTATCAGTGTAAACTGTATACGTGCGGTATGAGAACTGAGAGCTTCACAGGCTTATCAACAGCGACCAAAGAGTGCAGAGTTAAGCAAAAAGTCACTCAACGTGATCTTGCTCCTTAAATATATGCTAATTAAGTTGCAACATAAGTTTGACCAACAACAATAGTTTTTCTAGTTCAGCAGGGTGTACGAAAAAAATCTCTGAGGGAAAACTGCAATAATTAAAATGAAACTAGGAAAAAACAAAGAAAACAGTACCTGCATCAATCACTGCTTGACACCTCTGGCGTGGAGAGCAGCTGAGCCTCTGAATCTGAAGATCTGGGGTGTTATTTTATTGTGAGAAGGATCTGATGACGTTTCCGTCACAGGCAGAAGGTCACATCTTCTGATGTTGTGATTCTGGATGTCAAAAACAATCGAGACATACATGACCAAAAGAACCTGAGTCAAAACAGCTTCTTTCTAGCAAAGACCTAAGCTTTGATAAGTGTTTTAGAAATAACCTCATTACCTCAACCTCTCCGGTTGTTGTATACAATATGCTAATCTTCTGCCCATCCGTGTTTTGTATGTTTATTCTGTTCAGTGTGTCAAAGGCAATTTTCCAACACACAAGAGCATAGGAGACTGATTACACTGGAAATCCTGTCTTACTTTGAGTATTGAAGCATTTTATCTCCTTTATGCTCACGCAGAAGCACACAGATGTGGCAAATCATTTGAATGTCAATTAAAGAGATATCGGTAATAATTCAAGAGATTAGCCTGCTGCCGTGAATAATGTGACAGTGATGTATTTATTTTTTTCTGTACGGATGGATGCTGAGTTTATATTTATAACAATATGTCATCTGCCTTGCATCACACAAAGCCTTCAAAGAGAAATTGTCACTATGGGTTGTCAATATCCCTGTTGCTATAGTAACTAATGTCACTGTGACACATGATACAAAGACACTCCGCGACTTATCGGATTCTGGCCTCAATGAGAGTGACAAGAAAATGAAAATGAAAGAGACAGGCTCAGGCAGAGAAAGGAAACAGCTGAGTCTGTTAATATCCTCAAGGAGTGGTATCTCCCACGTGGTAATCAATCAGTGACCTATAAGCCTTCTTTTTTACCACTTTAATCACCATCAGAAGCAGAAGAAGAAACTGTTTCAAACCATTTCAGAGTCGTGGTGAGATGGATGAAAGAACGAACTCTGAATCAGTCCAGACAAAAAACCTGATATCTGATACTTATTTTAACTGTGATCAAATTTATTTTTTAGGTCTTGGCCAAAACAGCAGCAGAATTTAGTTTACTACAATGTCACATATTTCATACATCTCACTTCTCTCTTCATAGCACAGTGCTTGAATACTTGGCCAATTAAAACCAGTTTGATTCTGATTCACATTCAGATGTGTAACATCTGTGGATTGCCACTTTATAGATAACTCAGATGAACTATTTTCCAGAGGAAAGTGGACAAACGTAATTTTGTGTTGTGTGTTTCTGTGTCCTAAAACAGACAAAACACACAAATAAACGTTTTATTATACAACCAAAACGAATAGTTTATTTTCAAATTATTTTAAAAAAAAAGTCTTATTTAATTTTAGGAAATAACAGGTTTTCAGCCAGCACACACAAATATTTATATATTCTCAAAAACAGCTGCAAAGTGGCATTTTAATGCAGGCTCACCAGCTGTGGTCGTAATTACTCTTACACCCATCCACAAGCATCCACACTAACTGACTCACATAGTCACACACAGGTTTGCCGTTCGCAGATCCAAAATGAAATTCTAATAAATTCTACTGAAATTCTTCCACACAGTTGTGTGTAAACATAAAAGCACATATATGCAGAATTTTGTTTGAGATACAAAAAATAAAAATAATAAAAAGCAAGTTTGACATTTTCAAGAAATATTCTTATTTGTTAGTGTATAATGAGCTACTATTCCATATTTGTCTGAAAGTGAAATGAACACAAAATACAAAAAAAGTCATTCTGAAATAAATGCATTGTCCTGTCATCATGTTAGTTGTCAGTTAGAGTCAAACTAGAATCTAATATCACTGAGTAAAATCGTGATTACTGGCTTATTTCAGATTTCTTATCTTCATATGTTTTTTTTTTCTTTATACATTTTGTTTTACCTGTTTTGTATCATTTTGTCTGCACCATCTTTATGTCAGTGCCCTTCAGAGGGGGTTCCCATCCTCAAAAGAACTTAACTGGCTAAATAAACACTGGGTGTCTCTTTATCAATACAATACTGATCATTCACATTTTTAATCCTCCTCATTCAAGCACTTAATGATCCCACTGTGATCCAGGCTAACATAACAAATACATTCACATAATCGTTCTTAAATAAATTAAACATCTTTGTTTGTGGTTTTTGTTCCAATTTAGTTTGGGAACAAAGTGACAGCAGTGATACTCAAAGACAAAACAAGTTCACTCTCACAGAACAAGTGGCAGTCACTGGCTCAGTGTGGCTCAGTGTTGAATCAGTGTCTAACTGCTGCTAAACAGAAAAAACCTAAGACTGCTGTGACGTCAACAGCAAGTTTCACAACTTCTTCTCAGAAATGTGAAGGAAATACATCTTTGCTACAAGTTGGGATTTAAGCAGCTAATATCCCTGACAATTTTGAAAATCTATGGTTCCATTAAAGCTGTATTAATGGCCATTAGGGGGCAGACAATTTTCAAAACAAGCCAAAAAGCACACAGTCAAATCACCGCGATCCATTTCACATTACACACAGTCATTTACCGCTGCTATCAAAAATATTGATTAATACATGCACATTAAGTCTTATAAGAATTATGTTTTAGTGCATGTTTGTCAGGTCTCTCTGGACATTACAGCCACCATGATGGTTGATCTTCGCTCATCTTTAACTGAACGCTGTTGTGCAAATTTGGATTCGATGTTTGTTTGTTACAGTATGTCACACATACTGTACAAACAAACAGTGTTTCTAAAGTTCATCTCGTGGGAGTGTGTCTTGCAGCCAGTGTTTGTAGACAGCCACGGGATCTATGTTCCAGTGCTTGTGGAAGGAGATGGCCTGCTGCAGGGAGATCAATGTCTCGGAGTAGTCATCTGGTCGAGCCTAAAATATCAAGAACAAGTGGTTTGTCTGTGTGTGTGACTGTGTGTGTGCCCATGTATGTGTCTGCTTAACGATTCATGTTTCATTTATTCAGGGGATTCCCACCGCTGCAAACAATTTTACTGTTGCCTCAGGGAAGCACAGTTCAATGCTGTGTTATTATAGTCTCCATAACCCACAAGGCAGTCTTTCTGTCTTTTACCTCCCACATTTAGGGACAGATAATATGAAGAGAGCGTCATGCAGAGCGTCATCAGATACACGATAAAGGGTAATGTCTTAAACCTGGCTCCCATCAACACTTTTGGCTTAGTTTGTAGTTTCTGTTCACGCGTCCCTGAACAAGCAAGGTGAGAGATCGTTTTGTGAAGGCATCAGATACAAACCGGGTGAGACAGAAACTCATGAAGAAGATGCTACAGAAAAATGTGCTTCACCCTGTCCCACAACCTTGTTGTAACCTTACACCTGCTTCTACCTGACAGACCTTCCTGACTGCCTTTCTGCAGAATAATAGCAGTGTTGGTCTAATCAGTCAGACACCACTGCATAGCTGCGAGAGCACCCTCACCTGCATGTACTAACAGATCCTTCTACAGCAAAGGCAACCAACAAAATACTTTTTGGGCTACTGATTTTAGTGAATTTTTGGGTGTGTTTTAATGGTTCGCTCTGATTTTAAAGGGTTATTCACTGTAAAAAGTATAATACAGATCACAGGACAATACAGAGTTTCCTGAAAAGAGATCTGCTCTGTTCCAACTGTATTAACGCACGGCTACTCAGACAATTTCTGTTGTCATGTCATATTGATATATATTAATATTCTTAACAGACAGAGGGTTTGCGTTGATGTTCAAGGTATCATTTACCTCCATAGCTGCAGAAAGCAGTAAGTGAATTTGGTGGTTATTAAAGATTAACAAGTTGTGATGAGTTTATATTAGATGGTAATTCTCAGGAGAATGCTCTTGAAAGAACTGCTTAATTTTAGCACAGGTAATTAATTAGTCATTACTTAATTATTATGGGAAACTTTGTCCTTAACATATGTTGAACCATATGCTTCCCTGTAGATGAATACCACATTTTTTTTTTTTCATTTTTCAATCAAAAGATTCTCTCTAGGCCCCTTTAGCAATTGGAAGAGCACAAATTAAAAACTGTCATTTCCCATATAAAATTATAAAAAAAATAATAACCTGTAAAGTAAAAGTGGTCATTCAACCTTGTTCTGATTCCATATGTCTGAATTTAAGAGTTGGAAGGCAAATTAAGTTAAGAAAGGTCCTCACAAATATACTGTATAACATGGTGTGTCTGTGTGTGTGTGTGTATTGTTCTTTACCTGGTGGAACAGTGGACTGTGTGTGATGGGGACACCCAGGGAAGTGAAGCACCTGCCCAGCACCATGTCATCAGGAGCATCGTCACTGTAGCACTGACAGCCACTGGATATTAGCCTGGACACTGCCGTCCTACTAAGCACCATCCTACACACACACACACACGCACACGCGCACACACACACACACACACACACAGAATTCAACCTGTCAGATCCAATTAACGCTTCTAAATTTTAGTCTTTATCTCAATATTTTCAACAATACCAAAAGGTTTTTTGAATCTTGTATTTAATAGCAACGCTCATATTTTGTTTTACTGAGACATTACTAAAACCTTGTATAGCAGCCTCATTTCCCTTTTACTGTTACGCTACTAGCACCTTTGATCACACAGCCTCACCCTCCTCCTCCTGTGGTGTAGCTGTATCCGCTCTGAATCAGGCTGTAGCCGTATCTCTCCCCTAGGCTCACTGCTTCCTTTGGGTCATAGCAACGCAGCAATCGTCGCAACCTGGGTAAACTGTAGATGGACAACGGCCATTTATTTTCCCGCTTCAATAACTTTTTTTTTTTTTAACAAAATGATGTGCAAAGGTGAACAGAAAAGTAGAGAGAAAACAGAGTGAAGCTTTGGGAGCTATTGTAACTTAGTTAACAGTTTGCTCATCACCACCTGCCCTGTGTGTCACCAGGCTTCCAGGCACCATCTATTTTGCCTGGACAGTTGAATTTCACTTTGTGCTGTGACTGCTGCATAATAATCCTAACTGTGCTCATGAACCTGAGCAGAACTGTAATTAGCCAGCAAGTGAAAACACCTGTGTGGGTATGTGCACTGTCTTAAATAAATCTCATCATTAAAAGAGATGCAATACAGGGACAAATGATTTTTTAGTTTAGTTAGTTTCCACAGTAACATCAGTCAAAGGTATATATTTTTACTGTTGGTTTAAATTATTAAATCTATCTTCTAAGAGTGGTAGGTAAAACAAAAACACATCTCCTTGTTACCTGATGAGAGTATCATCATCAACAATGAGAAGCCAATCAGCCTTTGGCACATCTTTACTCAGGAACCGCCTCAAGATTGCAAATGTCTTCCCACAATGTCCTGCAGGGACACAACACAAAGACCACAAGTGTGAGAAAGGTGAAGCAGGGTTCACCAGTTCTGGTCCTGGAGGTTTGTGACTAAAAAGGTGCAGAAACCTCAGACCCCGTGAAGGATAGAGAGAGAATGTGTGTCTGAGAAACATGCATTTGTATTTATTTGTGGTCATACTGAAGAGGCTTTCACACAGAATGATTCCTTGGTTTCTAAAAAGTCAGCAAAGAGCTGCAAGGAAGCTTCAAAAGACGATTTGGAAAGAGCCAAAAATTTGTTTACAAGACAAAGTGGCAAAGAACAGTCTGTAAACATATAAGTGGAGAGGCAGGCAACCCAAATACTGTGGGGAATTAATTAAAAAAACAGGATGTGATGTAAAAAGGAGGTCTCCAAGATGACAATCCAATAATCTAATAAAAGCAATCCAGTCCAGCAATGAATCCTTCCTTCATGAAGGTTATAATGTTCAGTTTTTACTGAAATAGTTTTACAGAGGTGTTGATTCAACTGTATGATCATTTTGAAAGATGTTGAACTGTACTGTATTACACAGAGGTGTGTTTATGTTATTTAACCTACCCCTACCGATATAAACGGGGTCAAAAAATGACAGAAACACCTGTCCTCCTGACGCAACACAATTCTACAGCACCACAAACTGCAGCCTCCAAAATGACCATAAAGTTGGATGAGAACCTCTATAAAACAAACTGAACATTGTAACTGTCACGAAAGTAGGATTTATTGAAGGACTGATGTATTAGTTTCAGCCAGGTTCACTAAAAAAAACGCCAACAGAGCATAGGTATTCACAAAAGACAAAAAGAAAACAAAGGAAGAATAGGGACATTCTTTTTGCTTTTATTCTCCTGAGCATGAGGTTAACGTGGAGCTTTAAGAGAGAGGCACTTCACTAAAAGGAAAAAATGAGAAGATGAACAAAAGCACAGGCATGGAAAGCAGTAAATATCAGGCGAAATACAAAAAGATCGAAGAGAAAGGTATGAGACAGAGAACAGGACGGGCAGCGTAACACCTCCATCAGCCTGTGAACAAGAGCAGAGAGAGGAATATAAAAAATGAACGGGAGGAAGAGACAGAGGCGTCGTCGACAGTGTACCAATCCCCTATCGTGTGAAAGGACTCATAGGCACATTAGAGGGAGGGACATGAGTAGATCTGTGCTGCAATCAGGTGTATCTCAGACAGGAATACACCTGATACAGATATACAGTGTGCCCCCTTCTCCCTGAAGCTGGTCGTTAGTGCAGTTATTGTTTTCTCACTACAGAACCTATTATGAGGAAGTTCAAGTGTCATCTATCCACCTTTTCACTGACTTTGTGAGACTCACTGTACAAAAGGCACAGTCATGCTTTGAGCTAAATGCTAAGGTCAGCAGCATGCTAACATCCTCACAATGACAATGCTAGTGCTAATGTGTGACATTCCCAAAATAAAAGCCAAGGCACTGGCTTGGCTTAGAGACTCTACCCAGTGAGTTTCTGCACCATACACGTGCAGGTCTATTCTCAAGCTGCACATCATCTATTTGCAACTTGTCTACCAACATCCGCCCCCACCATCAGCTCACCTCTCTCAGTGTTGGGCACTCCCAGACTGACTGTGGGTATGGAAGCATCAGTGACATCGCTGTAATACTCCAGAAAACCAGCATCTTTCTCCCAGGTTGCCTTCACCACAGGCACTGTGAAGAGAAGGGGGGGGGGCTGTTACAGCTTATAATTAAAACTATCCCAAATCCCTAGTCCCTAACTGAAAGGACAAATGTGATCAAATACAGGAAGTCGTCTAGTGCCTCTGACTAGAGGGAGAAAACAATTAAGGTGTCTCTGAACAAGACACTGGTTAACCACATGCTTACTTGCTGCATCTACTTTAGAAGCACAAAATAATAACTGCCAATCATAATGAAACGTAATTAATTTTCATTCAGGGACGAGTGGGGACCAATGCTACAATAATTTACTCTAAGCCAAATCCACTAATTGATTGACTGTATAGAGTACACCGTGACAGCTTGCGATTAAATCCTAATTACCTGAAATTCAAGTAACAGCAAATTAGCAAATTCTTAACAAAGTTAATCACACTGTTCTTTGTACTTTTGATGTTTTTTTAAATTGCTTTATAACAACCAGTCCGTAACTGCTGGCTCATTTTGACCATAAAAACAGACGTCAATGTTTTGGATAATTACACAAACTGTTGCAATTTCAGCAGACAGTCTAGATGAGGTTGTGAATTTAAACAGGTGGTTTTCACCTGACAGGTTAACTAGGACTAAATGACCACCAGACTGTTAAGCAAGTAAACAGAACAGCAGTGATAAATGAAAAAGACTGCAAAAAAAACTTTTGCAGCTAAATTTCCTGTAATTTCCATTGAATTTTCATTTATTTTATGATTAACATAAGCTGAAAGAGTTTGTTTTGACAACCAGCAGCAACTCAAGCTTGCAAGATCAATCAAACTTTTACAGCAAAAGGTCAGAACTCAAGTACTGTACTCGCTGCTTTTGCTCCACTACAACCCAGAGGGAAATATTGTACTTTTTACTCTACTACTTTTATATGACAGCTACATGGTATGTCTCAGATTTAACATAAAAACAGTAATTTATCCAGACCCCTAGATTGGGAATACTGGACTAAAATCCCTGCTTTTACCTATAGTTATAAATGGCTCCACCTCAAACAGCTACAACAGTAAAATGCTGCTTATGCACTGATGCATCAGTATTAATAATCTAATAATGCCATATATAAATACACTGGTATGTTTACTTAAGTAAAGGATCTTAATATGTCTCCCACCACTGCAAAATACAATTACATTTTTATTTAATGAAACTGTGCCCTTCTAAAACTGGTAGGTAGCAACAAACACACACCTCGCTCCAAGTGGAATTTTTGACAAGTTTTCACAGCAACAAATACGTCTTTCTTTGAGACTGGATCTCCCTAAAAAAAAAAAAAAAAAAGGGGGAGAGAGAAAAGGAGAAACAATATCCCTCTTCATTAAAAGTGTGACGCGTGGAAGCAATAAGATGGTAACAAGCACACAGGTACACACAAACAGTGTGAGGAGCAGCATATACAGAATGTAATGGAGTTAAAATGGAGTCAGGATGGCAAAATGAGGCACACTCAGTTCTAACGGTATTATCATGTAGGGAAAAAAGAAAATGACTCACAGCACTGTGTTAGTGTTCCACTTACATTTTCTGAAATCTTTTTTGCACTGAATTCCCATTTCAGGTCTCTCTTCTTATTCCAGAAAATTATTCCACAAAGAGAAAATTACCAACAGCAATCGGTATGTTATTACTTATTCGCTTATTTGTAGCTGTCAGTTTTGATCTGCTAGCTTTTCAGAATATTCAGGCTGAACACCACACACACACCTCCTCATGATGGATAACTTTCATTCCTGTGTGGTCATGATAAATGCTAGATTCATCATGTATTCTTTGTGTTAGGTGGCCTTCAACTTTCTGCTCCCTTCAATCACATTTGCCTGAAGTAGGACGATGAACAGTTGGGACTTTTGCTCATTCGCTAGTTGGTTAGTTTGGACCATTATTGTCCACACTGTGAAAAATTGCAGGCTGCAGCTTTACAACAAAGAATTTTTAAAAAGCACAAGACAATCACATCAACACATGATTTAAAAAAAATATAAACACAGCAGAGAACAAAAAAGGGGATTGTTGCATGTTTCTGAAATCTTAAGGAAGCTAAGCTTTCAGCATCCTGATTGCATTTGGAAAGAAAGATTCATTGTCCTCACTTTTAATGGATCTTATTGTTAACAGCATCTTCCTGATTATAAAAGCTCAAAGTGCACGTGGGATGAATCTCCTATATTTATTTCAAATCTCTGACTTGGTCACATCTGGGGCTTCTGGCAGAAATGTATTATACTATTTCAGTTTTTTCCTATAGTTAAGATTTCCATTCCACATGACCATGTTGAAAAATAAAATACCAACAGACACCTCAATCCCATTTCCAGTTTGGTTACAAACTCTAAAATCATTTAACTTTCTAAGTAGATTCAATCTCTATGTGGCCTTCTTAAAAATAGTCATTATTTTCTGTTAAGGTGGCCATTAGTCACACTTTGTATGCGTATGCTGCTGGATAAAAGAAGCTGGTTGGTTTTAACAACATGTTCTTCAATCGAATTCTCATCACTGCTAAAGAGAAATGACCTGGTTAAGATATGGTCGATTTTAATTATAATAATTTAAATCATGCTCTTTGCATACATATATCATATCCGCTCCAGATATAAGGTTTACTGATATTGGTAACCCCTGGAAAAAATGTTTAAGGATGCAGGAAGTGCATTATATGCTATATATGCTTGCTTCTATATTTCATATGCATAGAAATTAAGATTTAGATTAAGGAAGGATTAAGATTAAGGAAACACAAAAGTGAAAACTTTTGTGTTTCCTTTGTACATTGTCCTTTCTGTCCACCGTCTTCTTTAGCCTTTACCCTGAAAGGTGCCATGGTGCTCATTTCTATTTTCCCCTCCAGCTCAACACAAAAATGCTGCAGTGCATCACTGTGATTGGTTGGTTTGGTTGGTTTCCGTATAGCCTTCACTGTGACACAGCTCACTCATCCTTACGGTCCCATTTGCATAATGTGCTCAGTGTTTGACATTTTACTAAGCTGGACAGCTGGGCTATAAATGTGACTGAGGGTGATGGGTTATAAAATCCTTGAGTTCTTCCTTTTGTGAATTATCTACACTACACCTCCACATGCCTACATGAATCGTAGATATTCAGCCCATAGCATACTTTCTATATAACTAATGATCTTTGGGGCACTAACAGAGTTGTACATACACAGTTGGGCAGGTAGGTTGTAAATGTGGTAGCACAGTTGTCTCTTGGCTCTGTACAAAACTCTGGAACGGCCGTCAGCTTTGGACCATTTCCTTCCTCCCAAATATACAAAGCAATCTAAAAAACCAGAGACAGAGATAAAGACAAATGTAGGCGAACAGGGGAACAGCGGTTAGTGATACATACATTCATAGATAGTCGCTATCATGATATGTAGAAACCAATCAATCTCAGTTCAGACTTAGGTACAAGAGCTCGCTCTGGGTCATTAAACAGTAAATATCTTTGATTTCCTGGCAGCTCTGGACCTGGTCTTGGTCGTATACACTTACATGGCCAGTGATTTATTTTGTATTACCCATAAGTCATTTGAGAATTTCAAAGGGGACACAGCTCAAAGTTTAAGACTCACGCTATGCATTTCAATTTTATCAGTCCCTTGCATTTTATGGAGGCATTACATCATGAATGAATAACTCTGCTGGGTCAGGACACCATGAACTTTGCTTTGACTTTGAATTTACTGTGATATTAGGAATTTAAAACTATTTCATGCTATTCTAAACAACTTGAAATACTGAAAGAAATAAGCCAAGAAATACTGAATGCTTACGTTAGTGCAAAGTACTACAAATGTCACCTGATCGACTGCCCCCCCTCACCCACAAATACACACATACTTAGACCAATTCAGAAATAGAGCTCTTGCATTATTAATATAATAATAGCCGCGAGCACAAAAAGCAGCAGGGGTCGAGTCTGAGATTTCAACAAAAGAGTAGTCAGTCGCTGGGGGAATGCTGTCTATCATCATTATATGATCAGCAGGCAGCATTAAAGATGACACTGATGATGATGATGCTTTTCATAGCAGTTGCTGAGGTGCAAAGCAGAAGAGAACCACAGCTGAGTCTTAACAATAGCTGTATTATTACAGTGACTGGCAGGAGGTGACACACAGATTCATGAAAACTCCTGGAAATTGTTTTAAAGTACCTCATGTTTCAAGTCGATGGTGAAATCTGACTTCAGATGCTCATGTTGGATCCGCTCAGCGAGTCTGAAACAAGCGAAAGTGACAGAAATGAAGCTTTTCTTGCTGTGTACCAAATCTTTCTTTTAAAAGAAACCCAGTAAAAACCTGAATGTCAAAAACATAAAGGAGAGAAACTTATCAGTGACACACACACACACGCACACACCTGTGGAGCAGCGGCACGCTGAGAGCCCAGCCTGCTGCAGGATCAGGGTAACCAAAGGACCTGGGGTCTTCAGAGAAGGCATAATGGTGGATAATAGAAGCCTCGTTGTCATGGAGACGCTTACCCAAAAACCATTCCTGTCAGTTGCAAAAATGACAGCGGGGTAGGATGGTGTGAAAAGAAAGTTGCTCTGTTATTTTCTTTGCATCTTTCTCACCACCAAGACATTCCAACAGCACGAGGAGCTGAAGACTGTATCATACACAGTCGCATGCATACGTTTGGACACCCTCTGGGCTCATTCCACATTTTGTTGATTTCTTAAGAGAAAAGAAGTAAATGCAACCTCTGCAGCAAACAGAAATTTTAAGGCAGGTAACACTCAACAAACATGAGCTCCTCCAAGCAACTGACTAAGGATCTGAAAATGAAGCTAATTCAGTGGCTTTCAAACTGGGGGGGCAGAGCCACTGCTAGAGGGAGGTGAGGATAACCAGGGGAAAAATCTAGATTGAAACTAAGTTGAATGAATATGATTTATATATTTGAGTTAATGAGTTTGAGTCACACTGACCTTCATTTCATTAATTAAAATTCAACTTGGATCCTTTTTCATTAGTTGCCTCTCCTGTCATTATTAATGACTGATAAAAAAATTGTGGGGTGCGAGGTCATGAACTTATTATGGCTTCTGAAGGGAGGGCATGCCAGAAAAGTTTGAGAACCACTGAGATAACTGATGGCTACAAAGCAGCAGAGGCTATAAAAAAGCTGTCAAAGCGCTTCCAGCTTGAAATTTCCACTAAGAAATGGCAGTTAAGGGGAACTGTGGAAGTTGAGACAAGGAAGACTTGGAAGACCAAGAAATCTTTCACATAAAACTCCACATCTGCTGGGCAGAAGGGCAGAGCAAAACCTCTGTATGACTGTAAAGTGCCTGCAGGAAGGTTCAGCTGACACAGGAGTGGCAGACCATGGTTTTATGACCTCATCACAAAAGCCAACGTCTGAAGTCTGTGAATCAACATCTGGATAATCCAGAGTCGTTTGGGAAATAAGTGCTGTGGAGAGATGAAGTTAAAACTGAGCTCTTTAGCTACAATCACCAAAGATGTTTTTGAAGAAAAAAACTGGAGGACGTTTGTGCATCTCACCTCATGGACTTGATATCTGTGGAGGACCTGCAGCAGAGCAGCCAGTCTGACTCTGGTTTCCTCCTCTATGAAGAAAAACCAGGATGCTGATTGACCATACGTGGCATAGAGACTGGAAAGATCCACAAGAAGCCATTAGCTGTACGCCTTAATGTTCCCCCTAGGAATCACTAAAGCTCCATTAAATTAAATCTTATTGAGTTCGATTTAATTATTTGTTCATCATCTCCATATGTATGTTTAACACTGACCGAGGAAGCGCAGGGAGGACACTCCAGTCCCCTTCATACTCTGACAGCTCATGGAGAAGAAGAACAACTGGAACTCCCTGAATGAAGCCAAACAACTGAATTTTACAAAAAAAATCAGTAAATTAAATTAACCATCCTGCAATCGCATGAATAACATGAAATACAGTGCAAAAAGTCTTCTGAAACATTTCTGAAAGAGACGGTTTTCTGAAACAACACAATTCTCTACAGTTTAATTAGTTAAGAATGAACAATAGGATCATTTAGTCTACATATTTACCCAGTACATACATAAATATGTTTTTCATGCATCAAACCAGGCTTTTGTGCTTCATCGATTCATTAAATCCATTTTATATGAATAAATGTTGCCAAAAACTTACCTGAAAATCATGGCTAACACTTTAGCTCAATCAATAAAATTAACACTGCATCAGTGTGATTGAATTTAAGAGTAAAATCAAACAGAAAACTACAGTTTGAAACTGTTTTATTTCACTGTTTTTGAAACGATCTCACACAAAACTGAACTGTCTGCTTTGAGTAAAACGGAAACATGGAGAATGAAGGTCTTTTTGGATGATGATGCAAATTTCCACCACTAGAGGGCCCTGTACAGGGATGAGCAGCTGCCTGAGGACTGATGCATCAATGCATTAGTGGAACTACTTTAAAGTTAGGAAGCTTAGTCCAGTAGTTCACAGCCTTTGGTCTCTTTGGTAACATCTGAAACATGAGAAATAGCCCCAAAAACACTGTTCTTTATTTTTTGGTATGGGGTCACAGCCACAAGGGTCAGAAACCTCTGCTTTAAACTTTAACAATGCATTGTATACTAGTCACTATAACTGTTAAATAAATTAAATGGAGTAAAACCTAAAAAATAATTCACTCTGAAATGTGCTGGGAGCAGACGGCTAAGGCAGCACAAAATGGAAACACTTAAGCAAAGTACAAATACCTCAGAGTTGTTCTTCAGTTCAGTACTTGAGTAAATGCAATGAAAACAAACCTAATATAACATAATAATAACACAAGGACAGAGGATGCACTTCACTGACAGGTGGCAGGAAATGATAGATGTTGCACTGACACTGACAGATGATCTGGCTAATACACCTTAACACGCCGGCGGGTGGTGAGACCTTGATCAGCAACATGTTGAGTAACAACATCTGCACTTCCTGCTGTGTGTACTGTTTGTTAAATATGGTTTTGATCATGGTCTTGACAATTATGGGCAGAAAATGAGGGCAAAACAAGGAGAAAGAGTTTCTCAGAAGCTACTGTTTTAGGTCTCCTTCCTCACCATGTGACTCATGCAGAAGAACTTACAAATCTCTTCCATGCAGCTATTTATAGCACTGGTATAGACACAGCTGTAAGGATTAATATGGCCAAAAATAGGCCTGAAATGAAAGTCAGTGTCTGCTTCTTTCTAGTCTGAGCAGATATCATGTCCTTCTGTCAGTAATATCCATGTTTACCTCTAGAACCAACGAGTGACTAAAGGCAGTCTGATTTATGACAATGAGGATGCTATTCCAGGCTGCAGCGCTCTAAATGAGGCATTTGAAACAGCAGGATTATGTAAATATAACAGGTCATTACAGTATACATTAATTCCTACAAGCAGGCATAACTGGGTAATGCAGAACAATATCACATAGCTTCAGAGAGAAAGAGGAGCTGCTGCCACAAAATATGACATATAACCAGCATAAAAGGTCTCTCTCAAGTACAAGAGCTGCAATAAATCCTTCCTTCATGAAGATCATAACCAGTGTCTGATGAAGTGTCCATGCAGCTGTATGATCATTTTAGACGCTGTAGTTTATAATGTATTGTTTGAACTGTGTTGCATTATACAGAGAGGAGTGTTTCTCTTACTTAGCCTACTCACATTTATATAAATGGGGTGGACTTTACAGCTTCCAAGCAACTGCTGCTGCTGCTTTCCTATAAGTTCCAATCTCTAAACACACCTCCGACAGCCTGTTATATAACTCTTTTTACATTTCTCACGGGTGCAAACAACAAAAACAAAGCTGAGACTCATATTGTTTGCAGGCTCTTTCCATGCATCTTTGTTTCTCTGCACCTTTCATTGTTGCGCTAGTTTTCTCCAATGTACCACCTCCAGCAGCAGCAGACTTTTGTTCCATGCTCCATTTTTATTAACAGCTGTGACAGCGGGGCTGGTATTGTTTTCATCTTGTGAATCTGTGTGTGTGTGTGTGTGTATGTCTCTGTCTGCCTGAGGACAGATTTTGTCACTGTGATACCGTCAAAACCGTGGAAGATACACACAAAAACTTCACAGGTGTGTAATTGAGATCTGCATGAAGGCAGAGTTCAAAGATGGGTGAGCTCCAACCCAGGACCCCAGAATAACATATCAGGGAGAAGGAACCTTGGGACACATTATTATTCCTGCTCTAAACATACATATCATTAATCATGTTATCACTTGAGGGCAGCTCTTAGAGGTCACTCCTACATTTTTTCCTCAGGAAACCATGATTGGGGTCTCCTGAGGAGGAGGAGGGGGGTGTTTGGGGAGGGGGGGGGTGTTTGGGGAGGGGTTACCATCTGCTGTTAGTGTTGTGGTGAAATGTGAGCCGAAAAGAGCTGAGAGGGCAGCGGCCAAATGAGACAACTCTGTAATGAGGTTGGATGATGAGGCTGAAAAGATGCAGCACTGGCAGTGACATCTTGGAATAAAGCCCTGTACTTGCGGCCAATAGCCGTAACAAAGAGCCATGTGACACTAACCAAATGTTTATCCATCATTATACATATGAAGCCAGGCTGTGGAAATGACATCAGGACCATCGCTGTGTAACTATGATTTACTGTGTGACAAAATCCTTTTGAGCATCGACAAATGAACAATAAAAACAATAAAAGAGGCAAAAGTCTGTCAGACAACAAGGTGTCAGCATGTCAGAGTTCACGCGTGTTTTCCTCCTTTAATCAATCAGTAAAAATGAACACCTGCTTATACGTCAGTCAAAAAAAAAAAAAAAGGCATGACGCACAACCTGCCCTCATTCAAAATAGCTTACTACAATCAAGGTCTATCTAGCTGCGATAAACATCAAATCCAGAGAAAGCTTTCACTCGTCTGCCTCGCTTAGACAACACTCTCACATCACAGCCTTTCAGCACAAGCACACATGCAGAGATGATTGTACACACGGATGCATCCAAAGGTGCTATTTACGAAACTCGCCGTATTCTTATCAACACTTTCAGAAGGCGGAGGAGCTATTTTCCCAGCATGTAAGCCTGACTTTATATTGATTTTAATATTTGAAACAACCTCTCAACACCTCTATGCCCAAATAAGAATTATTCCCTCTTTCAGTGGAAAGACACCTGTTTCTGTGAGTGGTTTTTATGAACCAGTGCTACAGCAGGAATATATTTTCATCATCAACATTCTTGTCATATTTCAGCCACGTTTCTCTTGATGTTGTGAATGATTTCACTAATAATTTCTGTTTAATATCTTTTATTCTCCTTCGAGGCTGAGTGTTAAGTGATAGTGAAGTCGCTTTTTCAACCTGAAAAACCTTGTGTTTATTTACAGTGGCACAAAAAAAGTAAGCAGACTCTTTGGAATTACCTGCATTCATGTCGAAATTTGTCTTAAAATACGATCAGAAAGTTAAAGTACTGAGCAAACACAATCTGTTTTAACTAGCAACATACAAATCATTGTCTTGTTCTTGTTCACAAAGAAAACATGACAGGGTAGGCTGGGAGTTATGTGAACCCCTAGGCTAATGACATCAACAAAAGCTAAGTGAAGTCAGAATTTATTATATCGCTATTCACCAGAAGTGTCTGTTGATGCGAACCATGCTTCGCAATAAAAGATACCTCAGAGTACTTAGGCTTGAGAATTGCTGATTTGCATAAAGCTGGAAATGGTTACAAAAGTCATCTCAAAGTCATCAGATATTCATCAGTTCACAGTTAAACAAATTGTCTATACATGGAGATGATTAAGCTCTGTGGCTACTTTCCCTAGAAGTGGGCCCCCAGCTAAGATGACTCCAAAGGCACAACACAGAATGTTAGCTAAAGGAATCATTGGCGAGGCTTAACATCTCTGTTCATGAGTCTGCCATACGCACACTGTGGTGCAAGGACAGGCCACCGCAGAGGAAGTCGCTGTCGTCCAAATAAAAATCATCACTCACTGCACTCAAGTTTGCCAAAGATCACTTGAACACACCACAACGCTGGAGGGAAAATGTTTCGTGAACTGATGAAAGCAGGGTGGAACTGTTTAGCAAGAACACGCAGCTCTAAAAATGGTGTAAAAAAGGCACCGCATGTCATCATGGAAACGTCACCCCAGTGGTGAAGCACTGTGATGCCTCTGGGCCTGGACACCTCGCCATGTTTGAGGTTCCTGCTGCCAAAGGAGGTTCGACCAGTTATTAAACCCAACTGTTCACTCACTTTAATTTACTTCATCCACCAGAACGCTTAATATTTAATATGTCTGTTCCTTAAAGACATGAAAGTATTAGAATTGTGTTACTAGCTAAAGCACATTGTGTTTATTTATGCGTGTGACTTAGATGAAGCTCAGATCACATTTCTTGACCAATTAATGCAGAAAACCAGGTAATTTCAAAGGGTTCCCATACTTTTACTTACCACTGTGCATTAATATCAATTTAGCAAATAACACATTGTGATGGAATTTGTTGTTTTTCTAATGGTAGTCTGAAAAAGAATTTATAATGCTGTATAGGTTATTCAGGTTTTTTTTCATCTCCTTGGGTTTGTCCCTCTTCTCGGGTAGTTGGCTAATCTAAATGTTAAAATGTTAAAAGTGTAAAAATTAGCTTCATTAACAGAAACTTGATAGATAATGTATTTACATCTTTAACTTTAATGTTTTATTACAGGTTTTTCCTATGAGAGTAAACTAAAACTGAGGAGCTGCTCACTCCTAACTGATTTAGGGGCTCTGTTCTCCAAAATTGTTTGCAAGTTGAGACCAGGTTTGAACATTTAGGGAACTTCATAAATGACAAAAAACTTTATACAGAACATACCAGCCCCTGGACAATAAGATGACTCTGACTCTGTATGTAGAAAGATTTCTGTCAGTAAATCAAATTGAAATGGTAAAAGTTGGATAAAATACAAACAGGATTTGAAAAAAGATTTTAAAAAGTGAGGGTGGATTCATGTGTCCTCTTTCTCCATCTGTGTTTTATTCTGTTCTGCTATGCCTCTCTGACATATTCCCTGGGTGTGTAATTCCTGTCCACAGCTGCCACGCAAGTACAGTCATTGAATAAGCCATGAATGACAATGTGGAGACTGTTGATGGGCAGCTCACCCATTTTTGAGTGTATTTTATAACCGTGGAGACATTCTCACTAACTAACTGCATCTTCTCTCTGTCTCTCAGGAAGAAATTGGTGCGTAAACACCTCGAACCACCACCAACAACAGCACATGGCTTCAAAACGAAACAATCACAGACGTGTCAAATTCAATCACCGTTCCCACTGTGGCGAATCCTTCACGGATGTGTTCACAGACATAGCATGTGTGATTAAAGTTTTCCAGCTGCTACGGCACATTGGTGTTTACAGGCTGCAGTGTCATTGCAGAGGTCTCTGTACTAAATAAAGACGACACAGACTCAGAGAGAGGTTAAGAGAACACGGTAAATGCAATTCAGACAGCAAATACCAACTGGCGTCCAACAGGACATTATCAGTTAGCAGGACATGGGAACTCAAAAAACCATCATGCTAATATCCAGATAGCTTCACCAAAGCCAAACACGAGGGTCCATCTCCCTGGGTGTTAGTTGCTGACTCACAAACCTACTGGGCATATGAACAGATATGACTTTATCTACTGATGACATGATGTTTCATATATTTAGGGTGTGGTTTGTGCTGCCCAAATTATTGTGACTACTTTCTGCCTTGACCACAACCTATTTAAAATTTGACACACGCTTGAAATTTTCATTTGTCAAGAGAAATAAAAATTTAAAAAAACTGTTCTTCACAGCAGTCCCAGACGTTTTTTTTATTTTCAGTATGTTGCTGTAGAAATCATTCCACTGCTGACTGCCTTCTCCCATTTCTTCTATGTGGGAGGCTTTTGTGGAGTGAAAATGAGGATGGAGAACGAATCAACAACTAATGCAGGATTCTCTCTGTATTTCACAGCACCCTTTCCCATTAACAGAAAAGCAACAGCTCTGTGTTTCCTATACTGGCTGCCATGTTCATATATGCTTGCCATCTCATTTCACTAAGGTCTATGACCAGTTCATTTTCAGAGAAACTCTGCAGACCCTAATTATTAAATACCTACTGTGTGAGAAAGGAGAGTTTGCCTCCTGTCAGCTCATGTAGAACAGCTCTATGGCAAGGAGGACACCTATTGGCACCAATGTAACACCACAGCAATGCTCTGTCTTTCTTGCATTATTTTTTCTTCTGCAACACCTTTGTATTCTAGTCTATTCTATTTTTGTGAGTGCTATTCTATTTCTATTTTTATTTTTACTTTTATTTAGACTATTTGCACATACTTTTTTATTTATTTAGATTTGGAGTAACACGTTGTACATGTTTCGTTGTATTCTTGTACAGTGACAATAAAGGCTTCTGATTCTGATGAAGTCAAACACAAAAGTCACTGATACACATTAAAAATAAAAGGTGTGCAGCATCATTATCCTGTTACTGCCAGCACACCATATTGTGAGCAAGTAGTAGGCATATACACAACTTATCTTAATGGCGATTACAAAATTTTTTCTTCCAAACAATGAAAGAACTGCTGCCTCAAGCACTAAGATCACTAAATCACGTACCTTACGGTAAGGAACGATACAGATGGTTTTATGTTGATGCCCTTTCACCTAACTGCTGCTAAAGATATTTACTATAGATATATATAGATATGTTTTTACATATATGTAAATACACGTCAGCGGAGCAGCAACAGCTCCAATGCTCCGTGTGTCTATGCAGGAAGGGCTCAGCCACAGTATCAAGTTGCAGTTTACCTGTGTTTTGAAAGAGCTCAGAGTCCAACACACAATCGCTGTGCAAAAGGATTTGAAGTGCAGGCAGTGTGTGAGGCAAACAACTGAAAAACAAAGCTGAAATGTTTACTGTGCAGGCACACTGTTAGAGTCTACAGCCATGCCAGCAGCCCTGGAAGGCTGGCACAGCGCTGCTCTGGCCTAGTTGCTGAAGAATCACCAAAGTCAGAAGGATTCATCCTTTGGGAACCATGAAGGCCTGTTTGAAATTTCACGCCAAACCATCCAGTAATTGTTGAGACGTTTCAGTCTGGACCAAAGTAGTAGATCAAACCTTGACCATTGCTAGAGCCACTCTGCTAGCATTCACAATTGAGAAAGGTGATTAAATCCTACAACTACCTACTGTAACTAGCATGTGAAAGATCAGGATCAAGATTTAGACCCAGCATATTATTCCTCTGAGATTCACAGCGTTAACCACTAAGTCATCCGGTGCCAGCCAGGTGTTACCTGTCCGAGTTCAGCTGCCTGATGCAGAATCTCCGCCTTCCTCTGAACACTTCGACGGGCATGGTAGGAGTTTCTCTGACTCTGAATTACTAACACCACTTCCTCCAATCCTGAGAAAAAAAATTAAAGGAATATAATAATACAATACAATAATTATTTGTTTTCTCACAGTGAAAATCTCTCTGAGATGACAGGACTCCACAACGTCACACGAGAGTCTGGTGTCAATCTTCTCACATCACTCTTGGCAAGAAAGCAAATAACATATTTCCCCAAATCTTGAGCTGCCCCTTTAACTTTTCCCCCTCCTCCTCTTTGCATTAGATTTGTTTATTGTTATCTACAATTTTAAAGATTTTGGTGTCTGGATTGAGCTTTTCATTCACACTCACAATTTCAAGAACAAAATGGTGGCCTGGAAAATCAAGCCCCATTAACATACACCATGAAACTGATTTGTTTTGCCAAGTAATGTGCCACCGCTGTGGACAAAATATCAGGCCATCTGCAGTGAAATCCCTCACTCACCAACAGAGCTGTGTGCGGTGTGCTCCTGGTGCTCTGCTGCCTGCGGGGAGTCAGAGTTGATTCTCGTTAAGTCTGACACACACTGCTGAGCCACATGATGAAGCATAATCACGGCAAGAATCTGGGGGTGGCACTTACATGAGCACGACCTGCGTGTCTGTCTTCAGCAGGGGGACCTTAAGGCGCAGAGAAAGATGCAACAGTGTTATCGCACTATTATCATAATGCATGAATTATTACTGCTGATAAGAGGAGCTA